>NC_091208.1:31683831-31928831 GCF_040958095.1 Procambarus clarkii
TATGATCACTACATACAAAATAGTAACAGGAATTGATAAAATCGATAGGGAAGATTTCCTGAGACCTGGAACTTTAAGAACAAGAGGTCATGGATATAAACTAGCTAAACACAGATGCCGAAGAATTATAAGAAAATTCACTTTCGTAAACAGAGTGGTAGATGGTTGGAACAAGTTAGGGGAGGTGGTGGAGGCCAAGACCGTCAGTAGTTTCAAAGCGTTATATGACAAAGAGTGCTGGGAAGACGGGACACCACGAGCGTAGCTCTCATCCTGTAACCTCACTTAGGTAATTACACACACACGCACGCACGCACGCTGTGTGTGCGTGTTTGGCATAAGGGCAAGGACTGTTTGAGGCTTCAAGAAGACCTAGACAAGCTGAAGGAATGGTCGAACAAATGGTTGTTAGAGTTTAACCCAACCAAATGTAATGTAATGAAGATAGGTGTAGGGAGCAGGAGGCCAGATACAAGGTATCATCTGGGAGAAGAAATTCTTCAGGAGTCAGAGAAAGAAAAAGACTTGGGGGTTGATATTACGCCAGTCCTGTCTCCTGCAGCACATATCAAGAGGATAACATCAGCGGCATATGCCAGGCTGACCAACATACGAACGGCATTCAGAAACTTGTGTAAAGAATCATTCAGAACTTTGTATACCACATATGTCAGGCCACTCCTGGAGTATGCAGCCCCTGCATGGAGTCCATATAACAAATTCTGCTTTCAGACAACACTCAGCCCCCCCTTGTTTAACTCCCTAAACATGCTAAACATAATCTCACTCCACAAATTCTCTTGTGTCAACTACATTTACAAAACCCTGTTCTTAAATGCAAATCCTGCTCTGAAACTCTCCCTGGACAGATGTAATAGGACCCATTATCACCACACCAGAAATAAATATCTCTTTGATATCCCCAGTCAAACTTAATTTGTGTAAACACTCTGCAAATAAAGGGACCCAGTCTATGGAACTCGCTCCCTATTGAATTGAAAAGCTGTCCAACTTTTGTATCATTCAAAAACAATACTAAAAAGTACCTAATTTCATCTTCATAGTTTTTTACCTTTTGATTTAAAACTGCACTGTATCTATTGCTATCCAATCTCCCAATCTTTATGTACCCAATCTGAACATCTTTATCATTGCTGTCTTCTTATATGTACTGTCAATCTGCTGTATGGTGTCTATTAATCTTGTTTAAATTACCAATCAAGCTGTCAATGTAATCAATCAGAGCTTTAATATACCAATGTGCTTTAATATACTTACTAATCTCTCTCATCTCATTTTTTTTTCTTGCAATGTATTTGTTATCATTTTATTAATTCTGCTAGAATTTACCTACTTAAAATTATCTGTTAGATTAAGGACCTGCCCGAAACGCTGCGCGTACTAGTGGCTTTACAAGAATGTAAATACTGTACTATCCAATGTATTCTCACAAACCCAATGTACCTTCTTGTATATAAATAAATAAATAAATAAATAAATAAATAAATAAAAGAAGGGAGAGAAAGGTGGAGATAGGTGAAAGAGGAAGAGAGATGGATAGGGAGAGAGGAGATGAGAGAGCGGTGAGAGGAGATGATGCCCCAAGGAGCTACATATTGACCCACCAAACGTCACACGGCCCATGGAGCGACGTATTGACCCACCAAACGTCACACGGCCCATGGAGCGATGTACTGACCCACCAAACGTCACACGGCCCATGGAGCGATGTACTGACTCACCAAACGTCACAGCGGCTCATGGAGCGACGTACTGACCCACCAAACGTCACACGGCCCATGGAGCGACGTATTGACCCACCAAACGTCACACGGCCCATGGAGCGATGTACTGACCCACCAAACGTCACACGGCTCATGGAGCGACATATTGACCCACCACACGTGACACGGCCCATGGAGCGACGTATTGACCCACCAAACTGGACACAACTCGCCCTCGTCCTTCCCACACTTCAGGGATGACGCAATAAAGCACCTAAATTATTGGGATCGTCTCAAAGCCCTCCAAATGTACTCACTAGAAAGAAGACGAGAGAGATATCAAATAATATACACCTGGAAGATACTGGAGGGCCAAGTACCAAATCTACACAGTAAAATAACAACGTACTGGAGTGAACGACATGGAAGAAAATGTAGAATAGAACCAATGAAGAACAGAGGTGCCATAGGCACAATCAGAGAACACTGTATAAACATCAGAGGTCCGCGGTTGTTCAACGTCCTCCCAGCAAGCATAAGAAATATTGCCGGAACAACCGTGGACATTTTCAAGAGGAAACTAGATTTATTCCTCCAAGGAGTGCCGGACCAACCGGGCTGTGGTGGGTATGTGGGCCTGCGGGCCGCTCCAAGCAACAGCCTGGTGGACCAAACTCTCACAAGTCGAGCCTGGCCTCGGGCCGGGCTTGGGGAGTAGAAGAACTCCCAGAACCCCATCAACCAGGTATCAACCAGGTAACCAGGGATAATCACCACTGAAGCATGACTGTATCACCCACAGCCAGGCTGGCGACCTCGTCCTTCCCACTGAGAGTAATTATCTAAAATTCATAACGTTAACTACATAATGGTATAGTTCTGTTCTTATGAAGTATTGGTAAGAGTTTGCTTAACATAATAGCCCAGGAAGTGTGAGTATTGGGACAAAGGTAATGGCGGAATTATCGTGTATTTAAGCCCAATCGCCGTTTCTATTAACGATATTAATCACCATTCATGACGTTTTCTCTACCGATTTTCCTTCCATGGCTCCGTGTTACGGCGGCCCATGATATGACAGCTCAGTGTGTGACGGCGTCCTGGGAGTGAACACACGTGGGTGACAGCGTCCTGGGAGTGAACACACGTGGGTGACGGCGTCCTGGGAGTGAACACACGTGTGTGACGGCGTCCTGGGAGTGAACACGTGTGTGACGGCGTCCTGGGAGTGAACACACGTGGGTGACGGCGTCCTGGGAGTGAGCACACGTGGGTGACGGCGTCCTGGGAGTGAACACACGTGTGTGACGGCGTCCTGGGAGTGAACACACGTGGGTGACGGCGTCCTGGGAGTGAGCACACGTGGGTGACGGCGTCCTGGGAGTGAACACACGTGTGTGACGGCGTCCTGGGAGTGAACACACGGGGGTGACGGCGTCCTGGGAGTGAACATACGTGGGTGACGGCGTCCTGGAAGTGAACACACGTGGGTGACGGCGTGCTGGGAGTGAACACACGTGGGTGACGGCGTCCTGGGAGTGAACACACGTGGGTGACGGCGTCCTGGGAGTGAACACACGTGGGTGACGGCGTCCTGGGAGTGAACACACGTGGGTGACGGCGTCCTGGGAGTGAACACACGTGGGTGACGGCGTCCTGGGAGTGAACACACGTGGGTGACGGCGTCCTGGGAGTGAACACACTTGGGTGACGGCGTCCTGGGAGTGAACACACGTGGGTGACGGCGTCCTGGGAGTGAACACACGTGGGTGACGGCGTCCTGGGAGTGAACACACGTGGGTGACGGCGTCCTGGGAGTGAACACACTTGGGTGACGGCGTCCTGGGAGTGAACACACGTGGGTGACGGCGTCCTGGGAGTGAACACACGTGGGTGACGGCGTCCTGGGAGTGAACACACGTGGGTGACGGCGTCCTGGGAGTGAACACACGTGGGTGACGGCGTCCTGGGAGTGAACACACGTGGGTGACGGCGTCCTGGGAGTGAACACACGTGGGTGACGGCGTCCTGGGAGTGAACACACGTGGGTGACGGAGTCCTGGGAGTGAACACACGTGTTGCCCGCTACACAGACAAGGATGCCGACGAAGAAGCACAAGGTCAGTCTCTCTCTCGGTGTCTCACTCTCTTTAATCTATGACACGGGATCGTTAGGGACGATGTTGGTGTTCCTAATGAACCATTAGCTCTGAACTCTTCCTCTACGCAGATGATGAATCACAATAACGTGGCTGAAGATATGATGGCTAAACCACTCATCAGAAGATGAAGAGACGACGATGTTTCGGTGCGTCCTGGACCATTATCAAGTCGATTGTTTCTCTACAATCAAGTCGATCTTAATCTGTATAAGTTCATTCGAAGCCTCGACCTTGAAACTACTTAATGAAATTATACTTAGATTTAATTAGTGGTATATTTCATTTAATGTTAAGTAACAATAATAGATGCACAATTAAGCTGGAACTAACTTCATATTAGAGCCTTCATATGGTCGGATGACTTTGTTTAGATGGTATCTACATTTTCTCAGTGGAAGCCATAACGTATCACCCCTGGGAGAATTTTGATGGCCTAGTACCGTCTGCTTTGGTTGCAAGCTTCTGATTATCCCCAAAGTTGAGCTTGTTGGGGTAGCCTTGAGAACACTGGCTTTATACATAACAGTAAAGATGCTAACATCTCCCTCGTTGGAGATTCTATTGTCAACCAGAACAGTCAAGACCTGAGACGAGTCTTCTCGCATGGTTCTATAATTGGTCTAAAATTTCTGCCATCCAGGAGAGTGATCCATGCTCAAAATGACAGCTCCATCACGTCTTATAAGCATCATATAAGATTTTGCAGTTCTTACTGACGAGAACGTAAGAGATGCACCATAGGACTGTTTTACTGCCTCCTTTTGCTAGGCTCAGCACGTGGCTCTTCATGGTCTCTGAAGAGTTTACTGCCTCCTTTTGCTAGGCTCAGCACGTGGCTCTTCATGGTCTCTGAAGAGTTTACTGCCTCCTTTTGCTAGGCTCAGCACGTGGCTCTTCATGGTCTCTGAAGAGTTTACTGCCTCCTTTTGCTAGGCTCAGCACGTGGCTCTTCATGGTCTCTGAAGAGTTTACTGCCTCCTTTTGCTAGGCTCAGCACGTGGCTCTTCATGGTCTCTGAAGAGTTTACTGCCTCCTTTTGCTAGGCTCAGCACGTGGCTCTTCATGGTCTCTGAAGAGTTTGCTGCCTCCTTTTGCTAGGCTCAGCACGTGGCTCTTCATGGTCTCTGAAGAGTTTACTGCCTCCTTTTGCTAGGCTCAGCACGTGGCTCTTCATGGTCTCTGAAGAGTTTACTGCCTCCTTTTGCTAGGCTCAGCACGTGGCTCTTCATGGTCTCTGAAGAGTTTACTGCCTCCTTTTGCTAGGCTCAGCACGTGGCTCTTCATGGTCTCTGAAGAGTTTACTGCCTCCTTTTGCTAGGCTCAGCACGTGGCTCTTCATGGTCTCTGAAGAGTTTACTGCCTCCTTTTGCTAGGCTCAGCACGTGGCTCTTCATGGTCTCTGAAGAGTTTACTGCCTCCTTTTGCTAGGCTCAGCACGTGGCTCTTCATGGTCTCTGAAGAGTTTACTGCCTCCTTTTGCTAGGCTCAGCACGTGGCTCTTCATGGTCTCTGAAGAGTTTACTGCCTCCTTTTGCTAGGCTCAGCACGTGGCTCTTCATGGTCTCTGAAGAGTTTACTGCCTCCTTTTGCTAGGCTCAGCACGTGGCTCTTCATGGTCTCTGAAGAGTTTACTGCCTCCTTTTGCTAGGCTCAGCACGTGGCTCTTCATGGTCTCTGAAGAATTAAACATCATGGCCAAGAGTCAACCTCACCACTAAGCATTATCTTTTCCTTACTTACCCATATGCCTGTACCAGGCTCAATATTGTGCAGTCTAGTTATAATCATCGCCCGTGCTTTTTCAGATGCAAATATAACCTGCCATCGCTTGCCCCAAGAAGAAATTGTTGCATGTCTTCGATAACCACAGGGTTAGTAACCCATGGAATCGCCTATCCGCCGAAACCGTAAATGCTAAAGCTCTGTTAAACTTTAAAGTTCAGCTGGAAAAGATCATCAAGGCAAATGAAGGGTACCTTCGACAAGCCGTCGGCTTCCTATCCTCGACGAAGTCACTAGTGTTAGTGGCTCTCAGGTAAAGAACTTCGTAGCTGTTAGGATTTCCTCTCTTGTATATGTAAAGGTTACAGTAGTCACAAGCACAGGCTGGAGCTACTGGAAGGAGGAGTTACAGGTTACTGGAGGCCCATGCTCACTACCCTCACTATTCTGCAGCACACTGAAACCTATCAACTGGCATTCACAATCTGCTCGAGTAAATAGAATGGGGGTCTGAGAGATTTCCAGTTGTAGCGGAAACTAGGCCTACGATGCAGAGTTTTACTTTTTTTCAGAGTTGCACCGTAGGCCTCGTCATTTTTCGTTAACTCGACGAGGCTTCGCTTCCATCCGGACCCGTGATTGTTGGGCCTACGATGCAACGTTATGCTTTTATCGGAGTTGCACCACAGGCCTCGTCATTTTTCGTTGCCATATTGACCTGTACAGATGCATTCACCCCTACTTTCCCAATGACATCTTCAGCTATCCATCCTTTCATCTTTCACTCAGCAGGTTCCGTTTTCTGTGATAGCGCATTTAATCTCATTTTCATATTTATTCCCATTTTCTATATTATACCACAGGGATTAAAGGGCCGCCTCCCATCAGGCCTGATGTGCGATTTCATCATCCATCATCTTCCCACATTAAGCCCGTTTTCTGTAATAGCATATTTAAACCCATTTTCATATTGTTTCCTATTTTAAAAAATCATTTTTAGCTAACCGCATATTGTACATAAGAAAATGAAAATGCAGAAGGCCTTTGTAAGGGACCACACATGAACTCCTATTTACTTCCTGTCCATGTTAACCAAAAACATCCACTGCCACCCCACAAAGGGAGCCGGTCGGCTGAGCGGACAGCACGCTGGACTTGTGATCCTGTGGTCCCGGGTTCGATCCCAGGCGCCGGCGAGAAACAATGGGCAGAGTTTCTTTCACCCTATGCCCCTGTTACCTAGCAGTAAAATAGGTACTTGGGTGTTAGTCAGCTGTCACGGGCTGCTTCTTAGGGGTGGAGACCTGGTCGCGGACCGGGCCTCGGGGACACTAAAGCCCCGAAATCATCTCAAGATAACCTCAAGAAGAAGATAGCCAGTATTAGATATTACCCCGTGTATCCACTTATACACCTCTAACATGTTACCTTATAGTATCCAGCCGAAGATCGTTTATTGAACATAGGAATGAAATTCACAATGTCCCATTCATATGAAACAAAAGGAGTCAATACAGAGTATGAACTTCTCACCAGTCTCTCCGAGCACAGGATCATTACTCAACGTCTTGTTGAAGTCTCCAACCGAGTTTCCTCCGATCGTGCATATTTTGCTAAATAAATAATTCCACTAAAAGCATCCACACACACCTCAATGTAACATAAATCCATCTTTACCCTATCAAAATACTTGTTCAGTGTATATAAGATTGGGTGGATATAAATTGGAGCTATCTCGTATGGGTACAATAGGCCTTCTGTAATCACCGGCAGATGATTACAATAAAAATGCAAGGGAGCCGGTCGGCCGAGCGGACAGCACGCCGGACTTGTGATCCTGTGGTCCCGGGTTCGATTCCGGGCGCCGGCGACAAACAATGGGCAGAGTTTCTTTCACCCTATGCCCCTGTTACCTAGCAGTAAAATAGGTACCTGGGTGTTAGTCAGCTATCACGGGCTGCTTCCTGGGGGTGGAGGCCTGGTCGAGGACCGGGCCGCGGAGACACTAAAGCCCCGAAATCTTCTCAAGATAACCACCCTCATTCTTATGTTCTTAATAGATACGTCATCATAAGCGCCAAGGAGTGTTGTTCCACCAACAGGAAAATGCTGCCTTACCTGGAGCATGAGGCCACAAGCAGTTCCAGTGAGGGATTAGTTTAACATCTCATTGATAATGAGGTGTGAAAATCTTACGGCAGCCTTACTTTTTAGCAGTAGTTAGGTGACGTCACAAGTTATGCAATGCTTGTGACGCAAAGCATCACAATGCCTGTGACGCAAAATAGGTCCTTCTGAATATTGATGGAGTGACATGATTGAAGTGTATAAATGGGGTTGAAAGGGGGGTTATTAATTAGATAGGGAATAGACCTGTTGTAGTTCATCTAATAGTGCCGGTTGATGTTTTGGTTAACATAGACCGGAAGTAAATACGAGATCCTGTATGGGAACCCCTACAAAGACCTACTGCAATTTCATTTCTTATGTTCAACATGCGATCTTAGCTAGAAAATGAACTTTGAAAATGGGAAACAGTATGGAAATGGGTTTAAGGAAAACGGGTTTATTGTGGGAAGATGGGGTTAAATAAACTATTATGAAAATGGGCTATATGTAGGAAGATGAAGGCGCCTGTGCAAGTCGCGAAGGTAACGAAAACAGCCCAGACGGAGGCGGCCTTTTAATCCCCTTGTGCGAAATATCAGGGACTAGAAAACAAAAAATCACTCGCCGAGGTGGTGAAAAAGGCCCTGACTACGCGCAATCAGATGCTGAGGTGACGAAAAATGACTGTGCCTACGATGCAACTCAGAAAACAGACCCAGACGGGTAGCGAAATCTCGCTGAAGTAACGAAAAGTGACTGCGCCTATAGCGTAACTTAGAAAACGGACCCAGACAGAAGCGAAGGCTCGCCGAGGTAACGAAAAATGACGTCCATCATCCCTGCCAGCACTCTGATGGTAATCTTGGGCATAGTATTTTATCAAATCACCTCATTCTTTTGGGGCACACATGAGGAACACAAATGCGAACAAGCCTGAATGGTCCCCAGGCATATATGCAACTGAATGAAATCACCTCTAAAGAATGATGGGATTTGATAAAATTCTATGCCCAAGTTTACCATCAGAGTGCCGGCGGGATGATGGAGAATTAGCCTCGGCTACCATCATCTTTTGTCTGGCCATGTTGGTCGAGTGGTTAAAGTGTCTTGTACACCAGATGCAGAGTGCTCCTGGCAGTATGAGTTCGAGTCACTCCTTGGGTGTGAGTTTTCAGTTGCATATATACCTGGGGACCATTCAGGCTTGTTCTCATATATATATATATATATATATATATATATATATATATATATATATATATATATATATATAAATATATATATATATATATATATATATATATATATATATATATATATATATATATATATATATATATATATATATATATATATATATATGTCGTACCTAGTAGCCAGAACGCACTTCTCAGCCTACTATGCAAGGCCCGATTGGCCTAATAAGCCAAGTTTTCCTGAATTAATATATTTTCTCTATTTTTTTCTTATGAAATGATAAAGCTACCCATTTCATTATGTATGAGGTCAATTTTTTTATTGGAGTTAAAATTAACGAAGATATATGACCGAACCTAACCAACCCTACCTAACCTAACCTATCTTTATAGGTTAGGTTAGGTTAGGTAGCCGAAAAAGTTAGGTTAGGTTAGGTTAGGTAGTCGAAAAACCATTAATTCATGAAAACTTGGCTTATTAGGCAAATTGTGCCTTGCATAGTAGGCTGAGAAGTGCATTCTGGCTACTAGGTACGACACATATATATATATATATATATATATATATATATATATATATATATGTCGTACCTAGTAGCCAGAACTCACTTCTCACCCTACTATTCAAGGCCCGATTTGCCTAATAAGCCAAGTTTTCCTGAATTAATATATTTACTATAATTTTTTTCTTATGAAATGATAAAGCTACCCTTTTCACTATGTATGAGGTCAATTTTTTTTATTGGAGTTAAAATTAACGTAGATATATGACCGAACCTAACCAACCCTACCTAACCTAACCTAACCTATATATATAGGTAAGGTTAGGTTAGGTAGCCAAAAAAAGCTAGGTTAGGTTAGGTTAGGTAGGTTAGGTAGACGAAAAAACATTAATTCATGAAAACTTGGCTTATTAGGCAAATCGAGCCTTGCATAGTAGGCTGAGAAGTGAGTTCTGGCTACTAGGTACGACATATATATATATATATATATATATATATATATATATATATATATATATATATATATATATATATATATATATATATATATATATATTGGTGTATACTGGCAGCAGGTTTTCTTTCAAACATGTTTCATTGAATATGACCGCATATTCTGTATTTATTATTTTCTGGTTTAGGGCTTCTATCCCTCTAACTATTTTCTTAGCATCAGGGCTTAATTGGAATAGGAGTTCTCCAAAACTCATTTTCGTACTTTTAAGGTGAAGAAAAGAAGTGATTTACTATAGAGTGTATTACACTTATTTGCATAATTTGCACGACGTTTCGAACCTCCATGGTTCATTCTCAAGTGAACAGATCTTACAATACTAGTTGATTTTATACCCGCATTAGGTCAGGTGATAATACAATGAAGGTGAAAAACATGGGGGGATACATAAGGGATAAACATAGGGGCTGCAGAAGGCTTATTGGCCCATACGAGGCATCTCCTATCTAAACACAAAGATTAATCCAGTGTAATTGGCCTGTTATGTTGGACATTGTCTTCTGTGTTGGCATCGATATGTTCTTGTCTTGTCCTTACTCTCATGGTGGGTAGAGTCCTTGTCCTTACTCTACCCACCATGAGAGTAAGGACAAGACAAGAACATATCGATGCCAACACAGAAGACAATGTCCAACATAACAGGCCAATTACACTGGATTAATCTTTGTGTTTAGATAGGAGATGCCTCGTATGGGTCAATAAGCCTTCTGCAGCTCCTATGTTTATCCCTTATGTATCCCCCCATGTTTTTCACCTTCATTGTATTATCACCTGACCTAATGCGGGTATAAAATCAACTAGTATTGTAAGATCTGTTCACTTGAGAATGAACCATGGAGGTTCGAAACGTCGTGCAAATTATACAAATAAGTGTAATACACTCTATAGTAAATCACTTCTTTTCTTCACCTTAAAAGTACGAAAATGAGTTTTGGAGAACTCCTATTCCAATTAAGCCCTGATGCTAAGAAAATAGTTAGAGGGATAGAAGCCCTAAACCAGAAAATAATAAATACAGAATATGCGGTCATATATATATATATATATATATATATATATATATATATATATATATATATATATATATATATATATATATATATATATATATATATTAGTATATTTTGGTAGCAGTCTTTCTTGTAAACATATATTATTAAATATGACCGGAAAAGTAAGATTAATAATTCTAACACAAATTTTCTCAATATTTCTTATGTTTCTTTTCACTGTCGATGGTAATTGAAAAATCAATTCTCCAAAATTCATTTTTATTTCTAGTCTGCCGCGACACTTGAACGCGTTTCGTAATAACTTATTACATTTTCAAAGACTTTAGTTTGCACACACACAACTATAACCTGCAAACACTAAACAGAGTTCTACTATGCTATCATTTAAACAGCTTTCATCTTACATACCCGCATTTGGGTGAGGTAATATGTTACAACAGTTTTGGATGAGGTGAACAAAACTTTCAACACAAGATAGAGCAAACTTTCAACACAAGACAGAACACGGTGCATTGGGTATAAATTGGGTAAATTAAAAGGAAGAATGGAAGTAACTGCAAAGGACCTATTGGCCCATATTTCTTGATGCTTCTATATTGATGCGGAGTCTTGAAGTGGGTAGAATATAGTTGTGCATTAATTGGCTGTTGATTGCTGGTGTTGACTTCTTGATGTGTAGTGCCTCGCAGATGTCAAGCCGCCAGCTATCGCGGTATCTATCGATGATTTCTGTGTTGTTTGTTAAGACTTCTCTGGTGATGGTCTGGTTGTGGGAATTAAGAGATTATATGTTCCTTAATGGAGCCCTGTTGCTTATGCATCGTTAATCGTCTGGAAAGAGATGTTGTTGTCTTGCCTAAATACTGAGTTCTTTGAGGCTTACAGTCCCCAAGTGGGCATTTGAAGGCATAGACGAAGTTGGTCTCTTTTAAAGCGTTCTGCTTTGTGTCTGGAGAGTTTCTCATGAGTAGGTTGGCCGTTTTTCTGGTTTTATAGTAAATCGTCAATTGTATCTTCTGATTTTTGTCTGTAGGGATAACGTTCCTATCAACAATATCTTTGAGGACCCTTTCCTCCGTTTTATGAGCTGTGGAAAAGAAGTTCCTGTAAAATAGTCTAATATGGGGTACAGGTGTTGTGTTAGTTGTCTCTTCAGAGGTTGCATGGCGTTTCACCTTCCTTCTTATGATGTCTTCAACGAAACCATTGGAGAAGCTGTTGTTGACTAGGACCTGCCTTACCCTACAGAGTTCTTCATCGGCTTGCTTCCATCCTGAGCTGTAGCTGAGAGCACGGTCGACATAAGCATTAACAACACTCCTCTTGTACCTGTCTGAGCAGTCGCTGTTGGCATTTAGGCACATTCCTATGTTTGTTTACTTAGTGTAGACTGCAGTGTGGAAATCTCCGCTCCTTTCCATGAATGTTACATCTAGAAAGGGAAGCTTCCCCATCCTTCTCCATCTCGTAAGTGAAACGCAACACAGAATACCGCTCAAATGCCTCTTTCAGCTCCTGCAGATGTCTGACATCAGGTACCTGTGTAAAAATGTCGTCAACATACCTGCAGTATATGGCTGGTTTCAAGTTCATGTCGACTAAGACCTTCTGTTCGATGGTACCCATGTAGAAGTTCGCAAACAGGACACCTAGGAGAGAACCCATGGCGACCCCATCTACTTGCTTATACATGTGCTCATCCGGGCTCAAGAAGGGTGCCTCTTTAGTACAAGCTTGGAGTAGTTTCTTTAGAATGTTTTCTGGTATGTCAAGAGGAGTACAGGCTGGATCACGATACACTGTCCGCTATCATCCCGATTGTTTCATCCACAGGTACGTTGGTAAACAGTGATTCTACGTCCAACAAGGCTCTTATCCCTGTGGCCCGTTTTCCCTGCAGTAAGTCAACAAATTCCTTTGGAGACTTCAGGCTGAAGGCACAAGGGACATGAGAAGTCAGCAAGCCGTTGAGTCACTTCGCCAGTCTGTACGTGGGTGTGGGTATCTGGCTGATGATTGGCCGAAGTGGGTTTCCATGCTTGTGTGTCTTGACATTTCCATACGCATATCCAGGTTTGTATTCCCCAATGATCTTTGGCAGGTGGAGTCCGGATTTCTTGGCGTTCACAGTTTCGATCAATTTGTTGACCTTTGCTTTCAATTCTGCTGTAGTGTCCTTCATTACCCTTTGGAATTTAAGGGTAATTAGGCCCTTTGCAGTTACTTCCATTCTTCCCTTTAACTTACCCAATATTATACCCATTGTTTCGTGTTCTGTCTTGTATTGAAAGTTTTGTTTTCACCTCATCCAAAACTGTTGTAACGTATCACCTCACCCAAATGCAGGCATATAAAATGAAAGCCAATTAAATTATAGCATTGTAGAACTCTGTTCAGTGTTTGCAGGTTATAGTTATGTGTGTGTAAACTAAAGTCTTTGAAAATGTAATAAGTTATTACGAAACGCGTTCAAGTGTCGCGTCAGACTAGAAATAAAAATGAATTTTGGGGAATTGATTTTTCAATTACCATCGACAGTGAAAAGAAACATAAGGAATATTGAGGAGGAGAAAATTCGTGTTAGAATTATTAATCTTACTTTTCATATATATATATATATATATATATATATATATATATATATATATATATATATATATATATATATATATATATATATATATATATATATTGTGACGGTAACGCGTTGGTGTTCGGCTGTTCAAAAGCTAGGGGTATGGCCTCGTCACATATAGAAAAAAAAATAGAAAATCTGGAACTTCGTCTGTGGTAAGGTAAGGAGAAGACACACAAAACACAAGTAAATTTTAACAATGAAATTTTAATTACGTTAAAGAAAGCAAAGCATGAATAAAATGGACATACAAATTCGTATAATAAAATCAATCAAAGTAATAAGAATAATCAAATGACAAAATGAAAAGTTACGTTAAGACAAATGAACAAATAACAAGTGTGAAACTAGTAAATAGGTGCCGGAATATTGGCTTCAAGCTATCACTTCTCTTAGTACATGTAAGCCTGGGGCTTTAGTCTACCAACGAGACGTGTTAACCTGTCGAAAGCACGGGATATTCTGAAGACTGAGGTCGTGGCGGCCCCAGACATCAAGTAGTATGGTGGGGGGAGTGCAGTTGCAGCTAGACCCGTAGCCAATCAGCGATGAGCCGGCGACAAGACAGGTAGTTTGGCGGTTTGAGGTGGAGCAGGTGTTCCTGGCTGCATACGTTTTGCGCTCTGGCAAACCTTGCTGGTGTTGTCGTTGTTGGATTTTTCTTCCATAGTAGTTTTATATAGATGTTTATATCGACGTCTTTTGGAGGGAAGAGCAGGCTCAATCTCTTGAAGGAGATTATCGTCACAATATATATATATATATATATATATATATATATATATATATATATATATATATATATATATATATATATATATTATGATAATTATAATAATAATAATTGTAAATATTTAATAATTATCCATATATATATATATATATATATATATATATATATATATATATATATATATATATATATATATATATATATATATATATATATATATGTCGTACCTAGTAGCCAGAACTCACTTCTCAGCCTACTATGCAAGGCCCGATTTGCCTAATAAGCCAAGTTTTCCTAAATTAATATATTTTCTCTATTTTTTTCTTATGAAATGATAAAGCTACCCATTTCATTATGTATGAGGTCAATTTTTTTTTATTTGAGTTAAAATTAACGTAGATATATGACCGAACCTAACCAACCTTACCTAACCTAACCTAACCTATCTTTATAGGTTAGGTTAGGTTAGGTTGCCGAAAAAGTTAGGTTAGGTTAGGTAGGTTAGGTTGTCGAAAAACAATTAATTCATGAAAACTTGGCTTATTAGGCAAATCGGGCCTTGCATAGTAGGCTGAGAAGTGAGTTCTGGCTACTAGGTACGACATATATATATATATATATATATATATATATGGATAATTATTAAATATTTTCAATTATTATTATAATAATTATCCTAATAATAATTGTTGTATTTAATAATTATCACTCTTCCTTCTACTTGGTCTTGAAGGAGGCCGGCCTCGGGTGAAAAGGGGCTGTGACGATCCTTGTCTGAAATCCGTAGGTGCGGGACCGGGACGTCCACCACCCGAGGGTCGTGCGGCCCAGGCTCTGCTTCAGGAGGCTGGGGTCGTTCATACCCTTGATGGGGTGGTTCTTCTCCGGCCCCGACCACGGCGGTCTCCGGGGTTGGAGGTCCCTGTGCCCTTCTTCACCACCTTCGAGGTCAACCCCGGAACTCACAGTTCCTGCGACGGCGCTGGAACCAATCGTATTGGCGTATGTCTTTCCATTGGAGACTTTCAGCGTCGTGGAGAGGGGGGACCTGCTGCCTGGGTAACAGCTTCTTCCCCAAATCAACCTACCCTGGCTTTGCGCCCTGGTGAGGCCACTCCAGACCGACAACCAGAGCGCAACTCCATAGTCTCCTGAGACTGATTTATATATATATATATATATATATATATATATATATATATATCTATATATATATATATATATATATATATATATATATATATATATTGTGACGGTAAAGCGTTGGTGTTCGGCTGTTTCAAAAGCTAGGGGCAGGGCCTAGTCACATTAAAGAAAAAAAAGAGAAAAAGCTGGAACTTTCGTCTGTGGTAAGGTAATGGGAAGACACACAAAACACAAGTAAATTTAACAATGAAATTTTAATTACGTTAGAAAAGCAAGACATGAATAAAATTAAGCATAACAATATACAAGACAAGTCAACAAACAAAATAATAAGAATAATCACTGGCAAATGAAAGTTACGTTAAGACAAGTGAGTTATAGCAAAATATATAATAATGATGCCGGAATATTGGCTTCGAGCTGCCACCTCCCTTAGTACACGAAAGCCAAGGCTTAGTCTACCAATGAGAGATGTCAGCTGCAAGGAGCACTGGGATATTCTGACTACTCTGGGCCACTGCAGCCCAGACATCAACTTGTGGCGGAGGGTGGAGGGCAGGTGCGACGGGACACCAGCCAATCAGCGACAGGCAGGCAATGGACAAGCAGTTTGCCGGTTTACGGTGGCGGGCAGTAGCAGGTGTGCCGGTGTGCTGGATACGTTTTGCTCTCTGGGCAAAACGTTTTGGAGATACTTGCTGGATATATCTTCTATATTATCTGTTGTTGTTATGTACTTTGAAGGGAAGAGCAGGCTCAGTCTCTCTTGAAAGAGATTATCGTCACAACTCTCCCCCGAAGCCTGCGGTTCTGGAAGAAGTACGTCGTCATATGGTGGAGTAATAGGTGGAGTTGCTTCTACTTCATAAACTCTGGAGAGGGCATCGGCTATGATGTTGTCAGAACCCTTGATATAGCGGATCTCCAGGTTGAAATCTTGTAGGTATAAAGCCCATCGTAGAAGACGCTGGTTAGTGAATTGGGCTTGATGTGAGAAGCGGAGAGGGTTGTGGTCTGAGAAGATGGTGGTAGACCTGGCACCTTGTAGGTATGGAGCAAAGTGCTGGAGATTCAGGACGATGGATAGTAGCTCCTTTTCAATAGTGCTGTAGTTCCTCTGGTGGGGTTTCAATTTGTAGCTGTAGTAGCTGACAGGTAGAACCTCCTCGCCTCGTTGCTGCATCAGGACACCACCAACGCCAGTACCACTGGCGTCGACATGAAGGACGAAAGGCTTGGTGATATCTGGCAAGGCGAGAATGGGATTAGAACAGAGGAGGAATTTGAGTTGTTCGAAAGCAACGGTTTGCTGCATGGTCCACTTATACCGTTGCTTGGGACTGGTTAATATGATTAAAGGTGTGGCGACTGTACTGAAATTTCTCACAAACCTACGGTAGTAGGAGGCAAGACCAAGGAAGTGCAGGAGCTGCTTCCTGTTGGTAGGCTGTGGATAATGCTGGATGGCTTGAGTGTGTGAGTCTAACGGAGCTAGGCTGCCACTCCCAATTACATGACCCAGATAACGCACTTTACCTTTCGCGAAGGTGGACTTGCCCAGGTTGATGGTGAGGCCGGCTGTCAGGAGCTTGGCGAACAGTCGTTCGCAGCTGGAGCAGATGTTCACTCCAGGTGTTGGATGCTACGACGATATCATCCAAATAGGCGTACGTGTTATCCAAGCCCTGGATGACACGGTTGACAGCTCTCTGAAAGGTGGCCGGGGCATTACATAGTCCGAAAGGAAGGCGTTCATATCTGAAAAGTCCAAAAGGAGTGATAAAGGCAGATATTTCTTTGGCTCGCTCCGTTAAGCACACTTGGTAATACCCCTTAAGCAAGTCCACTTGGGACAAGTACTGGGCATTACCAATGGCGTCAAGAATGTCATCTATCCTTGGCAAGGGGTATGCATCCTTGACAGTCACATTATTTAACTTACGATAGTCAGTGCACAGTCTCACCTTACCTTGGTGTTTTGGCACCAAGATACAGGGTGAGGCCCAAGGGGACTCACAAGGTGTAGCCAGTCCATGATCCAAGAGGTACTGCACCTCAGCACGCATGACTTCCTTCTTGCTAGGGCTGATTCGGTAGAAGGGTTGACGAATCGGCCGGGTGTCAGGGAGCAGTTGGATGTCGTGCTGGGTAACATTACACTCTTGGGGATCATCTCGGAACAACTCCTGATGTTCTCTGAAGATCTTGACGAGAGGTGCACTATGATTGTCCTGAAAATAGTTTGGAAGGTCAGTAAGGATTTCCAAATTAGAAAGCGCTGACTCCTTGTCAGTGCTTTCGGGAGGAGAAGCAGGGAAGGTCTCACTGTGGATGTATGGTTCTGTAAAAGCAGAGTAGTTAAGCATGACAGTGGGAGGAGTACCGTTATATAGCTTCAGGAGGTTGACGTGGCACAGCTGGGTCTTCCGCCGCCTATCTGGAGTCTCTAGAACGTAGTTATGGTTGTTTCTGCACTCCTTGATGAGGTAGGGTCCTGAAAACCTGTTTTGTAAAGGAGAACATGGGATAGGAAAGTAAGCAAGTACGAAGTCTCCCGGCTTAAATTTTCTTACTTTGCTGGTCTGGTCGTAATGAGTCTTCATCCTCTCCTGTGCTTTCAATAGATTATCTTGGGCAAAACTGTGGACTCTCTCTAGAATGTGTTGTAGGTTTTGAAGAAACTGGGGCACATTCTGATGCTCACTGAAGGTGGCATCACGTAGAGAGTCTATGAAAGCCTTGAGGGGAGTACGGCACTTACGTCCGTAGAGCATCTCATAAGGAGATACTCCTAGGGACTCATTGGGAAGACTTCGATATATGCACATTATTAAATCAATTTGCTTATCCCAATCCTTAGAGGTTTCACTACAAAACTTCTTCAGGAGTGCTTTAATAGTCTGATGACTACGCTCAAGAGAACCCTGTGAAGCAGGATGATAGGGGCTGGACAATACCTGTTTGATGTTGAACTCCTCCAGTGTCCTTTTGAAGAGATCACTGGTGAAGTTGGTGCCACAGTCGCTCTGAACCTCCCTGGGAAATCCATACTGGGTGAAGATCTTCAATAAGTGCTTCACAACCGTAGCAGCCGTAATGTTCTTTCCTCGAACTGCTATGGGGAATCTGGTGGTAGGACACAGGATGGTTAAGATATAGGCGTTACCTGAACTGGTCCGAGGTAAAGGACCAACACAGTCTATAATAAGTCTGTGGAAAGGTTCCGCAGGCACCTGTATGGGAATCAGTGGCGCTCTGGGAATAGAGATGTTCGGTTTACCTGCCATCTGACATGTATGACACTGACTTACTGTTTGACGCTATTTACCATACCTGGCCAGTAGTAGTCTTGACGGATTCCATGGTAGGTCTTGTTAAATCCGTAGTGTGAGAGTGCTCCGTGGACCAGGTGTAGAATAGTGGGCCGCAGGCTGGCAGGAATCACAAGTTGTTCGACGTTGGCCCAATCGTCCTCCTCCTTCAGTTTACTGGGTCTATATCTGCGGTAGAGCAATTCGTTTCTCTAGGAAGAACCCAGGAATACTGTCGGGTTGAGTCTCAGCCTGGAAAAATAATGGTGTTAAGGTAAGATCTTCCCTCTGTAACTTACGGAACTCCAACTTGGTCAGATTCGAGGGTAGTTTCTGAGGGTCTTGAGGGACAGCGGTGGCAGTAGAGTCAGCTGGCTGTGGACGTGCGGCTTGTGCACGGGTGGTCACTAGAACGGGAGGAGAAACTTTCATCACTCTCTTGAACCTTTGCTGGAACATACTCAAATATAGGATTATCCGTCACAGAGGTACACACCTGGGGTTTGTCCATGACGATCAGGTTGGTCGGTTGCAGGTCTTCTGCCAAGTCGTTGCCCAGGAGAAGTTGCACTCCAGGCATGGGAAAAGGCTTTTCCCTGACGGCGACTTGGACTTCTCCGTTCACGAAGGGACAATCCAGGTGGACTCTGGCGAGAGGATAAGGAGTGGTAGCAGTGAGGTCAGTGATGAAGACAGTTTCTCCGGTGTAGGCGATGTTGGGCACAGCCGACTTCAAAATAATCGATTGAAGAGCCGCTGTGTCCCTCAAGATCTTCAATTTGAAACGTCCCTCCGGATTTGAACCGTTGGCAGAGACAGTTCCAGTATACAGGTGGTTACTGAAAAGAGAAAGATCATTAGCATGAACACCAACATTCATCACAGGCTTACCGGACTTAGGAGGAGTTGGTTTGGGTTTTTGTGATTCGGTGGTTCCTTTGTATTGAGACTTACCACACTTTATCTATGGTATGTCCATAGAGTCTACAATACTTACAGTACAATTGCGAGCCAGCTTGATCGGTACTCACTTTCTCGTAACTGTACCACGACTTCTTACTGGAGGATGGTTCTGGTGTCAGCCGGTGGATGAGGCTGTAAGTGTCAGCCGACTTAGCACACTTTAGGTAGTCGGTTTCTTCTTTATCTGCTAAATATAGACGGACGGACATATTCTTGAGGCACACGCCTCAAGAATTCTTCAACTAGCATCAGGTTGACGAGTTCTGCAAAGGTAGAGACATGTGCTGCTTCCAGCCATTTCATAAAATATCTCCTTTTGGTGTTAGCAAACTCGAGAAAGGTAGTGGTACTTGCCTTCAGGTGGTCACGGAATTTCCTTCGATAACTTTCGGTGGAGAGAAGGTAGGCGTCCTAACACTGCTTGTTTCAGAGTCTGGTAGTCATTCTCAGACGCCAAAGTTCTGAGTGTAACTGCAGCTCTACCTGTAAGATGTACTCTGAGAAGGGTGGCCCATTGGTCGACAGGCCAACTAAGTTGATTAGCGAGGGTTTCAAAGGTGGTGAAAAACACGTCAACTTCTGTTTCTACAAATGATGGCATTAACTTACTTGCATGTGATATATTAAAACTGACGGGAAGATTGACGGTAGCTTGCTGGCGTTGAGCGAGGTGTGAAGTTTCCAACGCGAATTCTCGTTGACGACATTCCAGAGCCAGAGTTGCGTTTTGCTTGTCATGTTCGTGTTGCATCTCCAACTGGCGTCGTTTTGTTTCAAGCTGTATTCGTTCACGCTCACGGAGTAATGCAATCTCACGTTCTTGTTCTTCCTTTCGTATGGCGGCTGCTTCCCTTTGCTGCTCGCGTTCAATCTTAGCCAGCTCTAGTTTGAGTTTCATCGTTGCCAAATCAGTTTTATCTGCAATAAAGTAAGTTTCGTGAGTTTCAGAGTCTATCTTACCTTGCTCTAAGAAGGTGATCCAGTAACAGGTTGTGTATTTCATTTTTGTTGGCTTGGTAGGGAACTGCTAGTTGATACTCATGTGCAAGAGTGTGTAATTCAGTCCTCTTGGCACGACTCAAAGTCCCTATTTCACCTGCTGGATCTGCACGGAAAGCTTGGAGACGAAACATGGTGAAATTAGCAAATAAATGCACAACGAATATACCGTTGTGATATAGGTGAATGTCAGAAACAGGACAACGTGGCAACTGTTACCTATCCTGTGGAATCTTTAACAATTAAAGTTAATTATAAGATGTTAAATGATTAATTAAATCAAGGTCGCAGGAAATCTTGTACCCGGTACTCATGTAAGAGGATAAGGGCAAGAAAATCCTACTAAACAAGCGAAACTGAGTTTCTAAAACAAATGAAACAGTTAATTGCCTCAAAAGTAAAATTGGTAGTCCAAGGAATGTAGGCATACCTTGCCGAGTCTCTATAGGACATAAGCAAGTTTTTCCCACTGAAATTAATATGATACTTACAGAATTAGCGAACTTTTGTGCTCTGAAAAAGAAAGCTAATTCCCTACCAATGTATGTATCATCATCTCTGACCGACGTGTAGGGGTGCGAGGTGTCAACTGGTGACGAGAACTGCTGCTGAGGTCCCAATTCAGCAACTAAAGTTCGTGCTAGAGGAACTATGGCCCTCTTTATCCTCCTACTGTCAGATTGCAGAAGATTAGGTGCACTTGACCCGGGGGCAGACCACAGTACCAGGGTACCAATATGATGATCTGTCGAAAATATGAGAAATATCCTAGGGACAAAAGATGGTAAACACGAGTAATAACACGGAGGGAGAGATGACCAATTAAGAGAATGACTGAGGCCTACAGTCACCACGTAATCCAAAGTTGTCTCACCTTCACCATATGCTACTCTCGTAATGCACAATACACACCGCACCATATAAAAATAAAATTGAAATTGAATATGAAAAATAGTAAAACTACGTTACCAAAGCCAAATACGCTTACCATAAATTACTACTTGGCACCAGTACCTGAGTGAAGATCCCGGACAGGCCCCCACTTTATGTGACGGTAAAGCGTTGGTGTTCGGCTGTTTCAAAAGCTAAGGGGCAGGGCCTAGTCACATTAAAGAAAAAAAAGAGAAAAAGCTGGAACTTTCGTCTGTGGTAAGGTAATGGGAAGACACACAAAACACAAGTAAATTTAACAATGAAATTTTAATTATGTTAGAAAAGCAAGACATGAATAAAATTAAGCATAACAATATACAAGACAAGTCAACAAACAAAATAATAAGAATAATCACTGGCAAATGAAAAGTTACGTTAAGACAAGTGAGTTATAGCAAAATATATAATAATGATGCCGGAATATTGGCTTCGAGCTGCCACCTCCCTTAGTACACGAAAGCCAAGGCTTAGTCTACCAATGAGAGATGTCAACTGCAAGGAGCACTGGGATATTCTGACTACTCTGAGCCACTGCAGCCCAGACATCAACTTGTGGCGGAGGGTGGAGGGCAGGTGCGACGGGACACCAGCCAATCAGCTGACAGGCAGGCAATGGACAAGCAGTTTGCCAGTTATGGTGGCGGGCGGTAGCAGGTGTGCCGGTGTGCTGTATACGTTTTGCTCTCTGGGCAAAACGTTTTGGAGATACTTGCTGGATATATCTTCTATATTATCTGTTGTTGTTACGTACTTTGAAGGGAAGAGCAGGCTCAATCTCTCTTGAAAGAGATTATCGTCACAATATATATATATATATATATATATATATATATATATATATATATATATATATATATATATATATATATATATATATATATATATATATGACTGAAAACTCACACCCCAGAAGTGACTTGAACCCATACTCCCAGGAGCAACGCAACTGGTAACTACAGGACGCCTTAATCCGCTTGACCATCACGACCGGACAAAAGGAAGTTATAGCCGAAGCTATTTGAATCACTTCCCCACCGGCACTCGGATGGCAATCTTGGGCATAGCATTTTATCATATCACCTCATTCTTTGGGGCACACTTGAGGAACACAAATGCGAACAAGCCTGAATGGTCCCCAGGACTATATGCGACTGAAAACTCACACTCCAGAAGTGACTCGAACCCATACTCCCAGGAGCAACGCAACTGGTAACTAGAGGACACCTAAATCCGCTTGACCATCACGACCGGACAAAATGCTATGCCCAAGATTGCCATCCGAGTGCCGGCGGGGAAGTGGTTTAAATAGCTTCGGCTATCACTTCCTTTTGTTCGGTTGTGATGGTCAAGCAGATTAAGGCATCCTGTAGTTACCAGTTGCGTTGCTCCTGGGAGTATGGGTTCGAGTCACTTCTGGGCTGTGAGTTTTCAGTCGCATATAGTCCTGGGGACTATTCAGGCTTGTTCGCATTTGTGTTCCTCTCGTGTGCCCAAAGAATGAGGTGATTTGATAAAATGCTATGCCCAAGATTGCCATCCGTTCATAAAGGAGGTAATCCGGCAGACATAAACAATTATAGACCAATATCAAACCTACCCATACTATCAAAAATATTTGAAAAAATTATCTACAAACAGCTCTACTCCTACCTCGTAAAATTCGACATTCTTAGCCCCTGTCAGTTTGGCTTCCGCTCCCAAAAGAGTACCAACGATGCAATTATTAGTCTCCTTGATATAATTTACTCAGCCCTTGACAAAAATGAGTTTCCGATTGGACTCTTCATTGACCTGAGAAAAGCCTTTGATACTGTTAATCACAATTACCTCTTACGTAAACTCCATCATTATGGAATCCGAGGCCATACACTGGACTATATCCAATCCTATCTTAGTGATAGACACCAATGTGTAGCCATCAATAATATAACCTCTCCCACTCTACCAATAACCGTTGGAGTGCCACAGGGCAGCATTTTGGGACCTCTCCTATTTCTTATATACATCAATGATCTGCCTAATGTCTCTAACATTCTGAAACCTATTTTGTTTGCTGATGATACTACCCTCATCTACTCTAACCCCAACCCACATACACTAAATAATGTTGTTAATAATGAACTAAAAAAAGTCCACTTGTGGATGTCAACCAACAAACTAACACTTAACATAGAAAAGACCTACTACATCTTATTTGGAAGCAAATCTACAAATGCATTTCAGCTTCAGATAGACAATGTAAACATTAGCAATAAAAATGATGGAAAGTTTCTCGGCCTATTCCTAGACAAGAGACTCAACTTCAGTACCCACATACAACACATAACTAAGAAAGTCTCTAAAACAGTTGGTATACTCTCCAAAGTCAGATATTATGTACCTAACTCTGTTCTCATCTCTCTATATTATGCACTAATCTATCCCTATCTTAATTATGGTATCTGTGCATGGGGGTTCAACCACTGCAAACTACCTCAAGTCCATCATCACCCAGCAAAAATCTGCTATCAGAATAATAACAAATTCTGCTTTCAGACAACACTCAGCCCCCTTGTTTAACTCCCTAAACATGCTAAACATAATCTCACTCCACAAATTTTCTTGTGTCAACTACGTTTACAAAACCCTGTTCTTAAATGCAAATCCTGCTCTGAAACTCTCCCTGGACATATGTAATAGGACCCATTATCACCACACCAGAAATAAATATCTCTTTGATATCCCCAGAGTCAAACTTAACCTGTGTAAACACTATGCAAATAAAGGGACCCAGTCTATGGAACTCACTCCCTATTGAATTGAAAAGCTGTCCAACTTTTGCGTCATTCAAAAACAATACTAAAAAGTACCTAATTTCATCTTCATAGTTTTTACCTTTTGCTTTAAAATTGCACTGTATCTATTGCTATCCAATCTTTATGTACCCAATCTGAACATCTTTATCATTGTGATCATTGCTGTCTTCTGATATGTACTGTCAATCTGCTGTAAGGTGTCTATTAATCTTGTTTAAATTACCAATAAGAACATAAGAACAAAGGTAACTGCAGAAGGCCTATTGGCCCATACGAGGCAGCTCCTTGACACCAATCAAGCTGTCAATGTAATCAATCAGAGCTTTAATATACCAATGTGCTTTAATATACTTACTAATCTCTCTCATCTCATTATTTTTCCTGCAATGTATTTGTTATCATTTTATTAATTCCGATAGAATTTACCTACTTAAAATTATCTGTTAGATTAAGGACCTGCTCGAAACGCTGCGCGTACTAGTGGCTTTACAAGAGTGTAAATACTATGCTATGTATTCTCTCTAACCAAATGTACCTTCTTGTATATAAATAAATAAATAAATAAATAATATATATATATATATATATATATATATATATATATATATATATATATATATATATATATATGTATATATATATGTCGTACCTAGTAGCCAGAACGCACTTCTCAGCCTACTATGGAAGGCCTGATTTGCCTAATAAGCCAAGTTTTCCTGAATTAATATATTTTCTCTAATTTTTTTCTTATGAAATGATAAAGCTACCCATTTCATTATGTATGAGGTCAATTTTTTTTTTATTTGAGTTAAAATTAACGTAGATATATGACCGAACCTAACCAACCCTACCTAACCTAACCTAACCTATAAAGATAGGTTAGGTTAGGTACCCGAAAAAGTTAGGTTAGGTTAGGTTAGGTAGGTTAGGTAGTCGAAAAACAATTAATTCATGCAAACTTGGCTTATTAGGCCAATTTGCCTTTGCATAGTAGGCTGAGAAGTGCGTTCTGGCTACTAGGTACGACATATATATATATATATATATATATATATATATATATATATATATATATATATATATATATATATATATATATATATATATATATATATATATATATATGTGTGTGTGTATATCACGAAAATAAACACGTGATTAAGAATGTGACAATGTCAGACCACGGAGGAAAAATGAAACAGGAATTTCCTTAAGTACTTTCGTACATTAAATTAAATGCATCTTCAGAAGGTGAAGATGTATTTAATATACGAAAGTACTTAAGGAAATTCCTGTTTCATTTTTCCTCCGTGGTCTGACATTGTCATATATATATATATATATATATATATATATATATATATATGTCGTACCTAGTAGCCAGAACGCACCTTTTTGGCCTACTATGCAAGGCCTGATTTGCCTAATAAGCCAAGTTTTCCTGAATTATTATATTTTCTCTAATTTTTTCCTTATGAAATGATAAAGCTACCAATTTCATTATGTATGAGGTCAATTTTCTTTTATTGGAGTTAAAATTAACGTAGATATATGACCGAACCTAACCAACCCTACCTTTTTTTTTTTTTTTTTTTTTTTTTGAGATATATACAAGAGTTGTTACATTCTTGTACAGCCACTAGTACGCGTAGCGTTTCGGGCAGGTCCCTGGAATACGATCCCCGCCGCGAAGAATCGTTTTTTCATCCAAGTACACATTTTACTGTTGCGTTAAACAGAGGCTACAGTTAAGGAATTGCGCCCAGTAAATCCTCCCCGGCCAGGATACGAACCCATGACAGCGCTCGCGGAACGCTAGGCGAGTGTCTTACCACTACACCACGGAGACTGTACCTAACCTAACCTAACCTATCTTTATAGGTTAGGTTAGGTTAGGTAGCCGAAGAAGTTAGGTTAGGTTAGGTTAGGTAGGTTAGGTAGTCGAAAAACAATTAATTCATGAAAACTTGGCTTATTAGGCAAATCGGGCCTTGCATAGTAGGCAGAGAAGTGCGTTCTGGCTACTAGGTACGACATTATATATATATATATATATATATATATATATATATATATATATATATATATATATGCGAACAAGCCTGAATGGTCCCCAGGACTATATGCGACTGAAAACTCACACCCTAGAAGTGACTCGAACCCATACTCCCAGGAGCAACGTTACCAGTTGCGTTGCTCCTGGGAGTATGGGTTCGAGTCACTTCTGGGGTGTGAGTTTTCAGTCGTCATATATATATATATATATATATATATATATATATATATGTCGTACCTAGTAGCCAGAACGCACTTCTCAGCCTACTATGCAAGGCCCGATTTGCCTAATAAGCCAAGTTTTCATGAATTAATTGTTTTTCGACTACCTAACCTACCTAACCTAACCTAACCTAACTTTTTCGGCTACCTAACCTAACCTAACCTATAAAGATAGATTAGGTTAGGTTAGGTAGGGTTGGATAGGTTCGGTCATATATCTACGTTAATTTTAACTCCAATAAAAGAAAATTGACCTCATACATAATGAAATGGGTAGCTTTATCATTTCATAAGAAAAAAACTAGAGAAAATATATTAATTCAGGAAAACTTGGCTTATTAGGCAAATCAGGCCATGCATAGTAGGCTGAGAAGTGCGTTCTGGCTACTAGGTACGACATATATATATATATATATATATATATATATATATATATATATATATTAAGATGAATAGGAAAACCAGGGATATACTGAACATCTTGTATCAGAATC
The DNA here is from genome assembly GCF_040958095.1 of Procambarus clarkii. NCBI lineage: Eukaryota > Metazoa > Arthropoda > Malacostraca > Decapoda > Cambaridae > Procambarus > Procambarus clarkii. Next base: position 31,711,061 of record NC_091208.1, read on the forward strand.
TTTACTTTAAAAAACATAACGTTTCGAATACTTCTCGTATTCATCATCAGATCTAAAAGAAAAAACAGAAATCACAGTCAAATAGCTGGTAAACAAAGAACTCATACTGAATATAATTGCCTATCTAAGAAAGGAAAATGCTTAAAAAACAAAACACTTAAGCGCACTTAAAGTGATCAATACAAATAAAACTTATTAACTGTCACATATATTAACACTAATATAAAATCCATTAAACTACAAGATGAAATTTATAACTACTAAAACAAACCATTCCATTAAACTTACGTGAAGTGATCAGAAGTAAAACTTGATACCTAACACATAGATACTAAACACTATAGCAAATATTTATATAATGACTACAAATCTACAAAAAATGTATGTAAAATACAAACAGAATAAACGACAATTATAAAGTACTAACCAAAATCTTATAAAAAACTCAAATATTAAATAAAATTAAATACCAAAAAATGTATTATATATCCTAAATAAAAGATTATATTAATGTACAATGTTAAGACTTGAAATAAGTAAGAAAGGGCAAAGACATGGTAAACTTAACAAAATTAAACTACCAAAATAAACTAAAAATCAAATTACAGGGCCTACTGTGCACTATACAGTGTACAATTGAACAGCTGAAAGGTTGCTATTTAACAGAGGCCGCAGCTCCTTTATATATAAGGATTCCATTACTCTCAAATCTGACTGGCCATTCATACAAGTGTCCAGAATTTTAAAATCAGATTCCAGCAGAGAATGATCAAACTCATAACAATGGTTTCTAATCTCCGAAAATGCTGGTTTAGACAATGGTAATCCAGTCCTAAAAGATAATCCCCGGTGCTCAAGTATCCTAATCTTAAAGTTCCGAATGGAACTCCCGACATATCCAGCATTACAGCTGGAACAATTATACATATATACGACATTTGAGCACAAGGGGGTAGGCACTTTATCTTTAAATTTAAAATAAGAGCCTATGGTATTTGTGTTGACAAAAATAAATCTAAAGTCTACTTGAGGATAACACTGCTGCAACAGTCTCCTCAAACGACTCCTTACAGAAAAGCTAATACTGCCATAAAATGGTAATTTAATATATTTAAGATCCCTTTCCACTGTAGTAATCCTACACGATGGGTGAAACTTCTTATTTAAGAAATTCCTTATAAAAGTATAAACCATATGCACAGGATAACCATTATTTGAAAAAAATTCACAAGAAAATTAATTTCCTGATCAAAGTTATTCCAATTAGAACATAAAACAAAGGCCCTATTCAGTAGAGTGTTAATAGCATTTTTCTTAAAAATATCAGGAACAAAGGAATTAAAATTTAAACCTAAACCAGTAAAGGTTGGTTTCCTAAAAACATTAGTGTTGAACCCATTGAGGTTATTCACTTTTACATCAAGAAACGACAATGAATTTAGGTTTAAATTTTAATTCCTTTGTTCCTGATATTTTTAAGAAAAATGCTATTAACACTCTACAGAATAGGGCCTTTGTTTTATGTTCTAATTGGAATAACTTTGATCAGGAAATTAATTTTCTTGTGAAATTTTTTTCAAATAATGGTTATCCTGTGCATATGGTTTATACTTTTATAAGGAATTTCTTAAATAAGAAGTTTCACCCATCGTGTAGGATTACTACAGTGGAAAGGGATCTTAAATATATTAAATTACCATTTTATGGCAGTATTAGCTTTTCTGTAAGGAGTCGTTTGAGGAGACTGTTGCAGCAGTGTTATCCTCAAGTAGACTTTAGATTTATTTTTGTCAACACAAATACCATAGGCTCTTATTTTAAATTTAAAGATAAAGTGCCTACCCCCTTGTGCTCAAATGTCGTATATATGTATAATTGTTCCAGCTGTAATGCTGGATATGTCGGGAGTTCCATTCGGAACTTTAAGATTAGGATACTTGAGCACCGGGGATTATCTTTTAGGACTGGATTACCATTGTCTAAACCAGCATTTTCGGAGATTAGAAACCATTGTTATGAGTTTGATCATTCTCTGCTGGAATCTGATTTTAAAATTCTGGACACTTGTATGAATGGCCAGTCAGATTTGAGAGTAATGGAATCCTTATATATAAGGAGCTGCGGCCTCTGTTAAATAGCAACCTTTCAGCTGTTCAATTGTACACTGTATAGTGCACAGTAGGCCCTGTAATTTGATTTTTTAGTTTATTTTGGTAGTTTAATTTTGTTTAGTTTACCATGTCTTTGCCCTTTCTTACTTATTTCAAGTCTTAACATTGTACATTAATATAATCTTTTATTTAGGATATATAATACATTTTTTGGTATTTAATTTTATTTAATATTTGAGATTTTTATAAGATTTTGGTTAGTACTTTATAATTGTCGTTTATTCTGTTTGTATTTTACATACATTTTTTGTAGATTTGTAGTCATTATATAAATATTTGCTATAGTGTTTATATCTATGTGTTAGGTATCAAGTTTTACTTCTGATCACTTCACGTAAGTTTAATGGAATGGTTTGTTTTAGTAGTTATAAATTTCATCTTGCAGTTTAATGGATTTTAAATTAGTTTTAATATACGTGACAGTTAATAAGTTTTATTTGTATTGATCACTTTAAGTGCGCTTAAGTGTTTTGTTTTTTAAGCATTTTCCTTTCTTAGATAGGCAATTATATTCAGTATGAGTTCTTTGTTTACCAGCTATTTGATTGTGATTTCTGTTTTTTCTTTTAGATCTGATGATGAATACGAGAAGTATTCGAAACGTTATTTTTTTAAAGTAAAGATTCTGATACAAGATGTTCAGTATATCCCTGGTTTTCCTATTCATCTTAAAAAAAATATATATATATATATATATATATATATATATATATATATATATATATATATATATATATATATATATATATATATATATATATATATATATTATTAAATATGACCGAAAAAGTAAGATTAATAATTCTAACACGAATTTTCTCGATCTTTCGTACATTTCTTTTCACTGTTGGTGGTAATTCAAAAATCAATTCTCCAAAATTCATTTTTATTTCTAGTCTGACGCGACACTTGAGCGCGTTTCGTAAAACTTATTACATTTTCAAAGACTTTAGCTTACACATACACAACTGAATAGAACTTACACATCTTCGATTTGTTTATATCTACATTTGAGTGAGGTGGATGGGGTGAGGTGGTATTAATAGGGTATTAAATTCCTAAACACAAGACAGAACACGAAACAATGGGTATTGAATGGAAGTGATTTGTAGAAAGCCTATTGGTCCATATTTCTTGATGCTTCTATATTGGAGCGGAGTTTTGAGGTGGGTAGAATATAGTTGTGCATTAATTGGCTGTTGATTGCTGGTGTTGACTTCTTGATGTGTAGAGCCTCGCAGACGTCAAGCCGCCTGCTATCGCTGTATCTATCGATGATTTCTGTGTTGTTTACTAGGATTTCTCTGGCGATGGTTTGGTTGTGGGAAGAGGTTATATGTTCCTTAATGGAGCCCTGTTGCTTATGCATCGTTAAACGCCTAGAAAGAGATGTTGTTGTCTTGCCTATATACTGGGTTTTTTGGAGCTTACAGTCCCCAAGAGGGCATTTGAAGGCATAGACGACGTTGGTCTCTTTTAAAGCGTTCTGCTTTGTGTCTGGAGAGTTTCTCATGAGTAGGCTGGCCGTTTTTCTGGTTTTATAGTAAATCGTCAGTTGTATCCTCTGATTTTTGTCTGTAGGGATAACGTTTCTATTAACAATATCTTTCAGGACCCTTTCCTCCGTTTTATGAGCTGTGGAAAAGAAGTTCCTGTAAAATAGTCTAATAGGGGTTATAGGTGTTGTGTTAGTTGTCTCTTCAGAGGTTGCATGGCGTTCCTTCTTATGATGTCTTCGACGAAACCATTGGAGAAGCCGTTGTTGACTAGGACCTGCCTTACCCTACAGAGTTCTTCGTCGACTTGCTTCCATTCTGAGCTGTGGCTGAGAGCACGGTCGACATAAGCGTTAACAACACTCCTCTTGTACCTGTCTGGGCAGTCGCTGTTGGCATTTAGGCACATTCCTATGTTCGTTTCCTTAGTGTAGACTGCAGTGTGGAAACCTCCGCTCCTTTCCATGACTTACATCTAGAAAGGGCAGCTTCCCATCCTTCTCCATCTCGTAAGTGAAACGCAGCACGGAACTCTGCTCAAATGCCTCCTTCAGCTCCTGCAGATGTCTGACATCAGGTACCTGTGTAAAAACACATATACCTAACCTTGTTTTTACCTGTGTAAAAACACAGGTACCTGATGTCAGACATCTGCAGGAGCTGAAGGAGGCATTTGAGCAGAGTTCCGTGCTGCATTTCACTTACGAGATGGAAAAGAATGGGAAGCTGCCCTTTCTAGATGTAACAGTCATAGAAAAGAGCGGAGGTTTCCACACTGCAGTCTACACTAAGGAAACGAACATAGGAATGTGCCTAAATGCCAACAGTGACGGCCCAGACAGGTACAAGAGGAGTGTTGTTAACGCTTATGTCGACCGTGCTCTCAGCCACAGCTCAGAATGGAAGCAAGTCGACGAAGAACTCTGTAGGGTAAGGCAGGTCCTAGTCAACAACGGCTTCTCCAATGGTTTCGTCGAAGATATCATAAGAAGGAACGCCATGCAACCTCTGAAGAGACAACTAACACAACACCTATACCCCCTATTAGACTATTTTACAGGAACTTCTTTTCCACAGCTCATAAAACGGAGGAAAGGGTCCTGAAAGATATTGTTAATAGAAATGTTATCCCTACAGACAAAAATCAGAGGATACAACTGACGATTTACTATAAAACCAGAAAAACGGCCAGCCTACTCATGAGAAACTCTCCAGACACAAAGCAGAACGCTTTAAAAGAGACCAACGTCGTCTATGCCTTCAAATGCCCTCTTGGGGACTGCAAGCTCCAAAAAAAACAGTATATAGGCAAGACAACAACATCTCTTTCTAGGCGTTTAATGATGCATAAGCAAGAGGGCTCCATTAAGGAACATATAATCTCTTCCCACAACCAAACCATCGCCAGAGAAATCCTAGTAAACAACACAGAAATCATCGATAGATACAGCGATAGCAGGCGGCTTGACGTCTGCGAGGCTCTACACATCAAGAAGTCAACACCAGCAATCAACAGCCAATTAATGCACAACTATATTCTACCCACCTCAAGACTCCGCTCCAATATAGAAGCATCAAGAAATATGGACCAATGAACTGTAAACCCTTGAACCCTTGAACTGTATGTTTAACACTTCTCTAACCCTGTCCATGGAGGACAGAAGAAAATGTATATATGCTGGTTAGCATTGTAAATGTGTGGCCACGTCTGTGGTAGAAAAAAAAAAGATGTTTCCGATTTCATTGATAAATTTAATTTTCAAATGATTTCGATTTATTTTCATTTTGATTGAATTATTTTGTGTGACATTGTGTTGGAATTGAGTTGTGTTGCTTACCATACCGTTCATTTCATAAGTAAAAGTATAGATGCCACACCTGTGCCAGGTAAACACATTCTTTTTTAAGAAACAGCGCCATCTGTTGCACGTAAGAGCAAAACACGCTGTACTAAATATGATATGATTCCATTTCAATGTTTTCGATTTCACTGAAAAACTGAATTTTCATAAATTTCGATTTCTTTTCATTTTGATTTATTTATTTTGTGTGAAATTGCATTGGAATTGAGCTGTGTTGTTTACCCTACCGTTCATTTCGTGAGTACAGTTTATTTATTTATTTTTTCATTGATTTTCATTTTTTTAACTGTTTTTCTTATATTTAAGTTATGGGAACATCAGATCATTTGATCTTCCCAATTTTCTGATAGGAACATTAGATCATTTGAAAATGCATCGGATGAGGGAGTGGGGAATCGTGGGGAGGACGAGGGGACAAGGGAGTTGGGATGGTGGGGTCGAAGGGACAGTGAAGTGGAGAGTAGTGGGGAGGATAAGAGGATAGGGGAGGGGGTATGGTGGGGAAGACGAGGGGATGGGGAGGGGGGGGGAACGGTAGGGAGAACGAGGGGACGGGGGAGTGGGAGATTGTGGGGAGGACGAGGGGACAGTGGAGTGGGAAATGGTTAGGAGGACGAGGACACGGTGGAGTGGGGGATGGTGGGCAGAACAAAGGGATGGGGAAGGGGGGGGGGATTAGTGGAGAGGACGAGGGGACGTGGGAGTGAGGAATGGTTGGGAGGACGAGGGGACGAGGGACGGGGGAATGGTGGGGAGGCCTGGCAGACAGGGGAAGGTTGCTGTGGCTCAGCAACGCACACGCGTTGCTGAGCCACAGCAACGCGTGGCCGGGTATAGCTAGTATATAAATATAAATGGAATTGTTCGTTTGTGCATAACCGCTAATCTCCGAAAGTATTCACCGATTGCTTTGAAATTTTCATACAACGTTCCATTCGCATCCGAGCAGGTTTTTATATACATACTAAATAGATGTCACGTCTGTGGCGGTAAAAAAACATGTTTCTGAATTTTTTTTTCATGTGAGGGAAATCTTCGAAACCTCTTTACCGATTGCTTTTAAATTTTGACACAACATTGCATTCGAATAGGCACGTCTTTTTATATATCTACTATATACGTGCCTCACCTGTGACAGGAAAAAACATGTTTTTTTTTTAAAAACAGCATCATCTGTTGGACGTAAGAGCAACACATGTTGTAATCTCCGAAAGTTTTTCACCGATTGCTTTGAAATTTTGAAACAACGTTGCATTCGAATAGGCACGTCTTTTTATATACCTACTATATAGATGCGACCCCTGTGACAGGTAAAAACATGCGTTTTTGAAAAACAGCGCCATCTGTTGCACATAAGATCAACACAGCTATACTAAATGTTATGAATGCATTTCAGTGTTTCCGATTTCATTGATAAATTGAATTTTCATAAATTTCGATTTATTTTAATTTTGATTTAATTATTTTGTGTGACATTGCCTTGGAATTGAGCAGTGTAGTTTACCATAACGTTCATTTCGTGAGTATAGTTTATTTTTTTATTTTTTCATTATTTTTCATTTCGTTTTTTGTACTGTTTTTCTTATATTTCAGTGATGGGAACATCTGGGGCCAGATTCATGAAGCAGTTACGGAAGTACTTACGAATGTGTACATCGTTCCTCAATGTTTGATAGCTTTAGTTACATATATTAAACATTTTACAAGCATGAAAACTTGCCAATATACTGTTGTTATTGTTATAAACAGCCTCCTGGTGCTTCGGAGCACATTAACTGTTTAATAATTGTAAACAAAGCTGCCAAAGATTGAGAAAAGATGTACAGGTACGTAAGTGTTTGTGTAACTTCTTTGTAAATCTAGCCCCAGATCATTTGATGTTCCCAATTTTCTGATGGGAACATCAGATCATTTGATCATCAGACGAGGGAGTGGGGGATGGTGGGGAGGACGAGGGGAATGGAGAATGGTTGGTAGGACAAGGGGATAGGGTAGTGGGGGATAGAGGGGAGGACAAGGGGACAGGGGAGGGGGGAATGGTAGGGAGGATGAAGGGATGATAGAGAGGGAGATAGTGGGGAGGACGAGGGAATGGTGGAGTGGGGAATGGTTAGGAGAACGAAGGGATGCTGGGGTGGAGGATGAATGGGAGGAAAAAGGGACGAGGGAGTGAGGAATGGTTGGGAGGACGAGGGGACGGGGGAGTGAGGAATGGTTGGGAGGACGAGGGGACGAGGGAGGGGGGAACGGTGGGGAAGGACTGGGAGACAGGGAAAGGTTGCTGTGGCTCAGCAACGCACATGCATTGCTGAGCAGTTGCTTGGCAGTTTTTACTCACCAGTTGGGTAAATCATCTGAGTGTAATGTAAAGTTAATTCTAAGACCTCTTTCTGCTCTCTGAGTCGACTGATGCTGTATCTTGGCGCAGGACTTAACTACGAAGCGCTTCCTGGCGCAGGACTTCACTACGAAGAGGTTCCTGGCGCAGGACTTCACTAAGAAGCGGTCCTTGGCGCAAGTGATTGAGCTCGGCTGCCAGGAGTCGACCGCCCATGGTATCGGACACGCCTGGAAGAACCGCAGGAACCCACTCGGTGTCTTCTGGTTCATCATCAGCGTCACCTTCTTCATCTTCCTGCTGATCGTCGTCTTCAGACTCGTGTCAGACTTTATGCAGAGGGACATCCAGTCACAGGCGAGTACCTTCAGTCATGTAAATGAAACGAGCTGCCTCAAGTTCCATTATTGTATTAAGTGTGTGATATTGATAATATATTGTAATGTTTTTCTTCCATCACAGCATCCATTATTTGGTGATCTCCAGTGATTCCTGCTCATCTCTGGTGTTCCCATAGGGTACGCTACCCTCGGGTACCCAATACCTTCCTTTTGGGTGGAGAATCCACTACCTCCCATTTGCACGAGGTACTCATTACCTCCCATTTGCATGGGGTACCCACTACCTCACTCTTGCATGAGGTACCCACTACCTCCCCCCTTGCATGGGGTATAGTGTTCACTTCTTTACTCATGCCTCGGGTACCTACTGCTTCCCTTCGTCGTGAGTCACCACTTCCTCCCATTGTCTGGCTTCCCAAATGGCCCCTCTAGGAAACCCATTTTCTCTCACTTTCTTTAATTACAACTGCCACCCTGTCGTCTTGGGACCCCACTGCCTCCCTCTCGTCTGGGGACCCCACTGCCTCCCTCTCGTCTGGGGACCCCACTGCCTCCCTCTTGTCTGGGGACCCCACTGCCTCCCTATCGTCTGGGGACCCCACTGCCTCCCTCTCGTCTGGGGACCCCACTGCCTCCCTCTCGTCTGGGGACCCCACTGCCTCCCTCTCGTCTGGGGACCCCACTGCCTCCCTCTCGTCTGGGGACCCCACTGCCTCCCTCTCGTCTGGGGACCCCACTGCCTCCCTCTCGTCTGGGGACCCCACTGCCTACCTCTCGTCTGGGGACCCCACTGCCTCCCTCTCGTCTGGGGACCCCACTGCCTCCCTCTCGTCTGGGGACCCCACTGCCTCTCACCACCACTCCTGGTCGTCACCACTACTGGTCGTCACCACTACTGGTCGTCACCACTACTGGTCGTCACCACTCCTGGTCGTCACCACTACTGGTCGTCACCACTACTCCTGGTCCTCACCACCACTCCTGGTCGTCACCACCACTCCTGGTCGTCACCACTCACTCCTGGTCGTCACCACTACTGGTCGTCACCACTACTGGTCGTCACCACTCACTCCTGGTCGTCACCACTCCTGGTCGTCACCACTACTGGTCGTCACCACTACTGGTCGTCACCACTACTGGTCGTCACCACTCCTGGTCGTCACCACTCCTGGTCGTCGTCACCACTCCTGGTCGTCGTCACCACTCCTGGTCGTCACCACCACTCCTGGTCGTCACCACCACTCCTGGTCGTCACCACTACTGGTCGTCACCACCACTCCTGGTCGTCACCACCACTCCTGGTCGTCACCACTACTGGTCGTCACCACTACTGGTCGTCACCACCACTCCTGGTCGCCACCACCACTCGTGGTCGTCACCACTACTGGTCGTCACCACCACTCCTGGTCGTCACCACCACTCCTGGTCGTCACCACTACTGGTCGTCACCACCACTCCTGGTCGTCACCACCACTCCTGGTCGTCACCACTACTGGTCGTCACCACCACTCCTGGTCGTCACCACCACTCCTGGTCGTCACCACTACTGGTCGTCACCACCACTCCTGGTCGTCACCACCACTCCTGGTCGTCACCACTCACTCCTGGTCGTCACCACTCACTCCTGGTCGTCACCACTCACTCCTGGTCGTCACCACTCACTCCTGGTCGTCACCACTACTGGTCGTCACCACTACTGGTCGTCACCACTACTGGTCGTCACCACTACTGGTCGTCACCACTACTGGTCGTCACGACTCCTGTTCGTCACCACTACTGGTCGTCACCACTCCTGGTCGTCACCACTCCTGGTCGTCACCACTCCTGGTCGTCACCACTACTGGTCGTCACCACCACTCCTGGTCGTCACCACCACTACTGGTCGTCACCACTACTGGTCGTCACCACCACTCCTGGTCGTCACCACTACTCCTAGTCGTCACCACTACTGGTCGTCACCACTCCTGGTCGTCACCACTACTGGTCGTCACCACTACTCCTGGTCGTCACCACTACTGGTCGTCACCACTACTCCTGGTCGTCACCACTACTCCTGGTCGTCACCACTACTGGTCGTCACCACCACTCCTGGTCGTCACCACTACTGGTCGTCACCACTACTCCTGGTCGTCACCACTACTGGTCGTCACCACTACTCCTGGTCGTCACCACTCACTCCTGGTCGTCACCACTCACTCCTGGTCGTCACTCACTCCTGGTCGTCACCACTCACTCCTGGTCGTCACCACCACTCCTGGTCGTCACCACTCACTCCTGGTCGTCACCACTCACTCCTGGTCGTCACCACTCACTCCTGGTCGTCACCACTTCTGGTCGTCACCACTTCTGATCGTCACCACTCCTGGTCGTCACCACTCCTGGTCGTCACCACTCCTGGTCGTCACCACTCCTGGTCGTCACCACCACTCCTGGTCGTCACCACTCCTGGTCGTCACCACTCCTGGTCGTCACCACTACTGGTCGTCACCACTACTGGTCGTCACCACTACTCCTGGTCGTCACCACTACTGGTCGTCACCACTACTCCTGGTCGTCACCACTCACTCCTGGTCGTCACCACTCACTCCTGGTCGTCACTCACTCCTGGTCGTCACCATTCACTCCTGGTCGTCACCACCACTCCTGGTCGTCACCACTACTCCTGGTCGTCACCACTCACTCCTGGTCGTCACCACTCCTGGTCGTCACCACTACTGGTCCTCACCACCACTCCTGGTCGTCACCACCACTACTGGTCGTCACCACTACTGGTCGTCACAACTACTCCTGGTCGTCACCACTCACTCCTGGTCGTCACCACCACTACTGGTCGTCACCACCACTCCTGGTCGTCACCACCACTCCTGGTCGTCACCACCACTCCTGGTCGTCACCACCACTCCTGGTCGTCACCACTACTGGTCGTCACCACCACTCATGGTCGTCACCACTACTGGTCGTCACCACTACTCCTGGTCGTCACCACTCACTCCTGGTCGTCACCACTCCTGGTCGTCACCACTACTGGTCCTCACCACCACTCCTGGTCGTCACCACCACTACTGGTCGTCACCACTACTGGTCGTCACCACTACTCCTGGTCGTCACCACTCCTGGTCGTCACCACTCACTCCTGGTCGTCACCACTCACTCCTGGTCGTCACCACTACTCCTGGTCGTCACCACTCACTCCTGGTCGTCACCACTCACTCCTGGTCGTCACCACCACTCCTGGTCGTCACCACTCCTGGTCGTCACCACTCCTGGTCGTCACCACTCCTGGTCGTCACCACTACTGGTCGTCACCACTCCTGGTCGTCACCACCACTCCTGGTCGTCACCACTCCTGGTCGTCACCACTACTGGTCGTCACCACTACTCCTGGTCGTCACCACTACTCCTGGTCGTCACCACTACTCCTGGTCGTCACCACTCACTCCTGGTCGTCACCACTCACTCCTGGTCGTCACTCACTCCTGGTCGTCACCACTCACTCCTGGTCGTCACCACCACTCCTGGTCGTCACCACTACTCCTGGTCGTCACCACTCACTCCTGGTCGTCACCACTCCTGGTCGTCACCACTACTGGTCCTCACCACCACTCCTGGTCGTCACCACCACTACTGGTCGTCACCACTACTGGTCGTCACCACTACTCCTGGTCGTCACCACTCACTCCTGGTCGTCACCACCACTACTGGTCGTCACCACCACTCCTGGTCGTCACCACCACTCCTGGTCGTCACCACTACTGGTCGTCACCACTACTGGTCGTCACCACCACTCCTGGTCGTCACCACTACTGGTCGTCACCACTACTCCTGGTCGTCACCACTCACTCCTGGTCGTCACCACTCCTGGTCGTCACCACTACTGGTCCTCACCACCACTCCTGGTCGTCACCACCACTACTGGTCGTCACCACTACTGGTCGTCACCACTACTCCTGGTCGTCACCACTCACTCCTGGTCGTCACCACTCACTCCTGGTCGTCACCACCACTCCTGGTCGTCACCACCACTCCTGGTCGTCACCACTACTCCTGGTCGTCACCACTCCTGGTCGTCACCACTCCTGGTCGTCACCACTCCTGGTCGTCACCACTACTGGTCGTCACCACTCCTGGTCGTCACCACCACTCCTGGTCGTCACCACCACTCCTGGTCGTCACCACTCCTGGTCGTCATCACTACTGGTCGTCACCACTACTGGTCGTCACCACTCCTGGTCGTCACCACTCCTGGTCGTCACCACTACTGGTCGTCACCACCACTCCTGGTCGTCACCACTACTGGTCGTCACCACTACTGGTCGTCACCACTCCTGGTCGTCACCACTACTGGTCGTCACCACTCCTGGTCGTCACCACTACTGGTCGTCACCACTACTGGTCGTCACCACTCCTGGTCGTCACCACTCCTGGTCGTCACCACCACTACTGGTCGTCACCACTACTGGTCGTCACCACTACTGGTCGTCACCACTCCTGGTCGTCACCACTCCTGGTCGTCACCACTCCTGGTCGTCACCACCACTACTGGTCGTCACCACTACTGGTCGTCACCACTACTGGTCGTCACCACTACTGGTCGTCACCACTACTGGTCGTCACCACCACTCCTGGTCGTCACCACCACTCCTGGTCGTCACCACTACTGGTCGTCACCACTCACTCCTAGTCGTCACCGCTCTCTCCTGGTCGTCACCACTCCTGGTCGTCACCACTACTGGTCGTCACCACTACTCCTGGTCCTCACCACCACTCCTGGTCGTCACCACTACTGGTCGTCACCACTACTGGTCGTCACCACTCCTGGTCGTCACCACTACTGGTCGTCACCACTCCTGGTCGTCACCACTACTCCTGGTCGTCACCACTACTGGTCGTCACCACTACTCCTGGTCGTCACCACTACTGGTCGTCACCACTACTCCTGGTCGTCACCACTACTGGTCGTCACCACTACTGGTCGTCACCACTACTGGTCGTCACCACTCATTCCTGGTCGTCACCACTCACTCCTGGTAGTCACCACTCACTCCTGGTCGTCACCACTCCTGGTCGTCACCACTACTGGTCGTCACCACTCACTCCTGGTCGTCACCACCACTCCTGGTCGTCACCACTCCTGGTCGTCACCACTCCTGGTCGTCACCACTCCTGGTCGTCACCACTACTGGTCGTCACCACTCCTGGTCGTCACCACCACTCCTGGTCGTCACCACTCCTGGTCGTCACCACTACTGGTCGTCACCACTACTCCTGGTCGTCACCACTACTGGTCGTCACCACTACTCCTGGTCGTCACCACTCACTCCTGGTCGTCACCACTCACTCCTGGTCGTCACTCACTCCTGGTCGTCACCACTCACTCCTGGTCGTCACCACCACTCCTGGTCGTCACCACTACTCCTGGTCGTCACCACTCACTCCTGGTCGTCACCACTCCTGGTCGTCACCACTACTGGTCCTCACCACCACTCCTGGTCGTCACCACCACTACTGGTCGTCACCACTACTGGTCGTCACCACTACTCCTGGTCGTCACCACTCACTCCTGGTCGTCACCACCACTACTGGTCGTCACCACCACTCCTGGTCGTCACCACCACTCCTGGTCGTCACCACTACTGGTCGTCACCACTACTGGTCGTCACCACTACTGGTCGTCACCACCACTCCTGGTCGTCACCACTACTGGTCGTCACCACTACTCCTGGTCGTCACCACTCACTCCTGGTCGTCACCACTCCTGGTCGTCACCACTACTGGTCCTCACCACCACTCCTGGTCGTCACCACCACTACTGGTCGTCACCACTACTGGTCGTCACCACTACTCCTGGTCGTCACCACTCACTCCTGGTCGTCACCACTCACTCCTGGTCGTCACCACCACTCCTGGTCGTCACCACCACTCCTGGTCGTCACCACTACTCCTGGTCGTCACCACTCCTGGTCGTCACCACTCCTGGTCGTCACCACTCCTGGTCGTCACCACTACTGGTCGTCACCACTCCTGGTCGTCACCACCACTCCTGGTCGTCACCACTACTGGTCGTCACCACTCCTGGTCGTCATCACTACTGGTCGTCACCACTCCTGGTCGTCACCACTACTGGTCGTCACCACTCCTGGTCGTCACCACTCCTGGTCGTCACCACTACTGGTCGTCACCACCACTCCTGGTCGTCACCACTACTGGTCGTCACCACTACTGGTCGTCACCACTCCTGGTCGTCACCACTACTGGTCGTCACCACTCCTGGTCGTCACCACTACTGGTCGTCACCACTACTGGTCGTCACCACTCCTGGTCGTCACCACTCCTGGTCGTCACCACCACTACTGGTCGTCACCACTACTGGTCGTCACCACTACTGGTCGTCACCACTACTGGTCGTCACCACTACTGGTCGTCACCACCACTCCTGGTCGTCACCACCACTCCTGGTCGTCACCACTACTGGTCGTCACCACTCACTCCTAGTCGTCACCGCTCTCTCCTGGTCGTCACCACTCCTGGTCGTCACCACTACTGGTCGTCACCACTACTCCTGGTCCTCACCACCACTACTGGTCGTCACCACTACTGGTCGTCACCACTACTGGTCGTCACCACTCCTGGTCGTCACCACTACTGGTCGTCACCACTCCTGGTCGTCACCACTACTCCTGGTCGTCACCACTACTGGTCGTCACCACTACTCCTGGTCGTCACCACTACTGGTCGTCACCACTACTCCTGGTCGTCACCACTACTGGTCGTCACCACTACTGGTCGTCACCACTACTGGTCGTCACCACTCATTCCTGGTCGTCACCACTCACTCCTGGTAGTCACCACTCACTCCTGGTCGTCACCACTCCTGGTCGTCACCACTACTGGTCGTCACCACTACTCCTGGTCCTCACCACTCCTGGTCGTCACCACCACTCCTTTTCGTCACCACTACTGGTCGTTACCACTAACTGTTCGTCACCACTACTGGTCGTCACCACTACTGGTCGTCACCACTACTGGTCGTCACCACCACTCCTGGTCGTCACCACCACTCCTATTCGTCACCACTACTGGTCGTCACCACTACTGGTCGTCACCACTACTGGTCGTCACCACCACTACTGGTCGTCACCACCACTACTGGTCGTCACCACCACTCCTGGTCGTCACCACCACTCCTGGTCGTCACCACCACTCCTGGTCGTCACCACCACTCCTGGTCGTCACCACCACTCCTGGTCGTCACCACCACTCCTGGTCGTCACCACTACTGGTCGTCACCACTACTGGTCGTCACCACTACTGGTCGTCACCACTCCTGGTCGTCACCACCACTCCTGGTCGTCACCACCACTCCTGGTCGTCACCACCACTACTGGTCGTCACCACTACTGGTCGTCACCACTACTGGTCGTCACCACTACTGGTCGTCACCACTCCTGGTCGTCACCACTACTGGTCGTCACCACTTCTGGTCGTCACCACTACTGGTCGTCAACGTTACTCCTGGTCGTCACCACTACTGGTCGTCACCACCACTCCTGGTCGTCACCACTCCTGGTCGTCACCACTCACTCCTGGTCGTCACCACTCACTCCTGGTCGTCACCACTCCTGGTCGTCACCACTCCTGGTCGTCACCACTCCTGGTCGTCACCACTCCTGGTCGTCACCACTCCTGGTCGTCACCACTCCTGGTCGTCACCACTCCTGGTCGTCACCACCACTCCTGGTCGTCACCACCACTCCTGGTCGTCACCACCACTCCTGGTCGTCACCACTACTGGTCGTCACCACTACTGGTCGTCACCACTACTCCTGGTCGTCACCACTACTGGTCGTCACCGCTACTGGTCGTCACCACCACTCCTGGTCGTCACCACCACTCCTGGTCGTCACCACCACTCCTGGTCGTCACCATTCCTGGTCGTCACCACTCCTGGTCGTCACCACTACTGGTCGTCACCACTCCTGGTCGTCACCACTCACTCCTGGTCGTCACCACTACTCCTGGTCGTCACCACTCACTCCTGGTCGTCACCACTACTCCTGGTCGTCACCACTCACTCCTGGTCGTCACCACCACTCCTGGTCGTCACCACTACTCCTGGTCGTCACCACTCACTCCTGGTCGTCACCACTACTCTTGGTCGTCACCACTACTGGTCGTCACCACTCACTCCTGGTCGTCACCACTACTCCTGGTCGTCACCACTACTCCTGTTCGTCACCACTCACTCCTGGTCGTCACCACTACTCCTGGTCGTCACCACTACTGGTCGTCACCACTCCTGGTCGTCACCACTACTCCTGGTCGTCACCACTCACTCCTGGTCGTCACCACCACTCCTGGTCGTCACCACTACTCCTGGTCGTCACCACTCACTCCTGGTCGTCACCACTACTCCTGGTCGTTACCACTACTGGTCGTCACCACTCACTCCTGGTCGTCACCACTCCTGGTCGTCACCACTACTGGTCGTCACCACTCACTCCTGGTCGTCACCACCACTCCTGGTCGTCACCACTACTCCTGGTCGTCACCACTACTGGTCGTCACCACCACTCCTGGTCGTCACCACTCCTGGTCGTCACCACTCCTGGTCGTCACCACTACTCCTGGTCGTCACCACTCACTCCTGGTCGTCACCTCCACTCCTGGTCGTCACCACTACTCCTGGTCGTCACCACTACTGGTCGTCACCACTCACTCCTGGTCGTCACCACTCCTGGTCGTCCCCACTACTCCTGGTCGTCACCACCACTCCTGGTCGTCACCACTCACTCCTGGTCGTCACGACCACTCCTGGTCGTCACCACTCACTCCTGGTCGTCACCACCACACCTGGTCGTCACCACTACTGGTCGTCACCACTCACTCCTGGTCGTCACCACCACTCCTGGTCGTCACCACCACTCCTGGTCGTCACCACCACTCCTGGTCGTCACCACCACTCCTGGTCGTCACCACTCGTGGTCGTCACCACTACTGGTCGTCACCACTCCTGGTCGTCACCACTACTCCTGGTCGTCACCACCACTCCTGGTCGTCACCACTCACTCCTGGTCGTCACCACTCACTCCTGGTCGTCACGACCACTCCTGGTCGTCACCACTCCTGGTCGTCACCACTCCTGGTCGTCACCACTCACTCCTGGTCGTCACCACTCCTGGTCGTCACCACCACTCCTGGTCGTCACCACCACTCCTGGTCGTCACCACCACTCCTGGTCGTCACCACTCCTGGTCGTCACCACCACTCCTGGTCGTCACCACCACTCCTGGTCGTCACCACCACTCCTGGTCGTCACCACCACTCCTGGTCGTCACCACCACTCCTGGTCGTCACCACTACTCCTGGTCGTCACCACCACTCCTGGTCGTCACCACTCCTGGTCCTCACCACTCACTACTGGTCGTCACCACTCCTGGTCGTCACCACTACTGGTCGTCACCACTCCTGGTCCACACCACTCACTACTGATCGTCACCACTCCTGGTCGTCACCACTCCTGGTCGTCACCACTACTGGTCGTCACCACTCCTGGTCCTCACCACCACTCCTGGTCGTCACCACCACTCCTGGTCGTCACCACTCCTGGTCGTCACCACTACTGGTCGTCACCACCACTCCTGGTCGTCACCACTACTGGTCGTCACCACTACTGGTCGTCACCACCACTCCTGGTCGTCACCACTACTGGTCGTCACCACTACTGGTCGTCACCACTCCTGGTAGTCACCACTACTGGTCGTCACCACTCCTGGTCGTCACCACTACTGGTCGTCACCACTACTGGTCGTCACCACTACTGGTCGTCACCACTCGTGGTCGTCACCACTCCTGGTCGTCACCACCACTACTGGTCGTCACCACTACTGGTCGTCACCACTACTGGTCGTCACCACTCCTGGTCGTCACCACTCCTGGTCGTCACCACCACTACTGGTCGTCACCACTACTGGTCGTCACCACTATTGGTCGTCACCACTACTGGTCGTCACCACTACTGGTCGTCACCACCACTCCTGGTCGTCACCACCACTCCTGGTCGTCACCACAACTGGTCGTCACCACTCACTCCTAGTCGTCACCGCTCTCTCCTGGTCGTCACCACTCCTGGTCGTCACCACTACTGGTCGTCACCACTACTCCTGGTCCTCACCACCACTCCTGGTCGTCACCACTACTGGTCGTCACCACTACTGGTCGTCACCACTCCTGGTCGTCACCACTACTGGTCGTCACCACTCCTGGTCGTCACCACTACTCCTGGTCGTCACCACTACTGGTCGTCACCACTACTCCTGGTCGTCACCACTACTGGTCGTCACCACTACTCCTGGTCGTCACCACTACTGGTCGTCACCACTACTGGTCGTCACCACTACTGGTCGTCACCACTACTGGTCGTCACCACTCATTCCTGGTCGTCACCACTCACTCCTGGTAGTCACCACTCACTCCTGGTCGTCACCACTCCTGGTCGTCACCACTACTGGTCGTCACCACTACTCCTGGTCCTCACCACTCCTGGTCGTCACCACCACTCCTTTTCGTCACCACTACTGGTCGTTACCACAACTGTTCGTCACCACTACTGGTCGTCACCACTACTGGTCGTCACCACCACTCCTGGTCGTCACCACCACTCCTGGTCGTCACCACCACTCCTATTCGTCACCACTCCTGGTCGTCACCACTACTGGTCGTCACCACTACTGGTCGTCACCACTACTGGTCGTCACCACTCCTGGTCGTCACCACTACTGGTCGTCACCACCACTACTGGTCGTCACCACCACTCCTGGTCGTCACCACCACTCCTGGTCGTCACCACCACTCCTGGTCGTCACCACCACTCCTGGTCGTCACCACCACTGGTCGTCACCACTACTGGTCGTCACCACTACTGGTCGTCACCACTACTGGTCGTCACCACTCCTGGTCGTCACCACCACTCCTGGTCGTCACCACCACTACTGGTCGTCACCACTACTGGTCGTCACCACTACTGGTCGTCACCACTACTGGTCGTCACCACTCCTGGTCGTCACCACTACTGGTCGTCACCACTTCTGGTCGTCACCACTACTGGTCGTCAACGTTACTCCTGGTCGTCACCACTACTGGTCGTCACCACCACTCCTGGTCGTCACCACTCCTGGTCGTCACCACTCACTCCTGGTCATCACCACTCACTCCTGGTCGTCACCACTCACTCCTGGTCGTCACCACTCCTGGTCGTCACCACTCCTGGTCGTCACCACTCCTGGTCGTCACCACTCCTGGTCGTCACCACTCCTGGTCGTCACTACCACTCCTGGTCGTCACCACCACTCCTGGTCGTCACCACTACTGGTCGTCACCACTACTGGTCGTCACCACTACTCCTGGTCGTCACCACTACTGGTCGTCACCGCTACTGGTCGTCACCACCACTCCTGGTCGTCACCACCACTCCTGGTCGTCACCACCACTCCTGGTCGTCACCACTCCTGGTCGTCACCACTCCTGGTCGTCACCACTACTGGTCGTCACCACTCCTGGTCGTCACCACTACTCCTGGTCGTCACCACTCACTCCTGGTCGTCACCACTACTCCTGGTCGTCACCACTCACTCCTGGTCGTCACCACTACTCCTGGTCGTCACCACTCACTCCTGGTCGTCACCACCACTCCTGGTCGTCACCACTACTCCTGGTCGTCACCACTCACTCCTGGTCGTCACCACTACTCTTGGTCGTCACCACTACTGGTCGTCACCACTCACTCCTGGTCGTCACCACTACTCCTGGTCGTCACCACTACTCCTGTTCGTCACCACTCACTCCTGGTCGTCACCACTACTCCTGGTCGTCACCACTACTGGTCGTCACCACTCACTCCTGGTCGTCACCACTCCTGGTCGTCACCACTACTCCTGGTCGTCACCACTCACTCCTGGTCGTCACCACCACTCCTGGTCGTCACCACTACTCCTGGTCGTCACCACTCACTCCTGGTCGTCACCACCACTCCTGGTCGTCACCACTACTCCTGGTCGTCACCACTCACTCCTGGTCGTCACCACTACTCCTGGTCGTTACCACTACTGGTCGTCACCACTCACTCCTGGTCGTCACCACTCCTGGTCGTCACCACTACTGGTCGTCACCACTCACTCCTGGTCGTCACCACCACTCCTGGTCGTCACCACTACTCCTGGTCGTCACCACTACTGGTCGTCACCACCACTCCTGGTCGTCACCACTCCTGGTCGTCACCACTCCTGGTCGTCACCACTACTCCTGGTCGTCACCACTCACTCCTGGTCGTCACCTCCACTCCTGGTCGTCACCACTACTCCTGGTCGTCACCACTACTGGTCGTCACCACTCACTCCTGGTCGTCACCACTCCTGGTCGTCACCACTACTCCTGGTCGTCACCACCACTCCTGGTCGTCACCACTCACTCCTGGTCGTCACGACCACTCCTGGTCGTCACCACTCACTCCTGGTCGTCACCACCACACCTGGTCGTCACCACTACTGGTCGTCACCACTCACTCCTGGTCGTCACCACCACTCCTGGTCGTCACCACCACTCCTGGTCGTCACCACCACTCCTGGTCGTCACCACTACTGGTCGTCACCACTCGTGGTCGTCACCACTACTGGTCGTCACCACTCCTGGTCGTCACCACTACTCCTGGTCGTCACCACCACTCCTGGTCGTCACCACTCACTCCTGGTCGTCACCACTCCTGGTCGTCACCACTCCTGGTCGTCACCACTCACTCCTGGTCGTCACCACTCCTGGTCGTCACCACCACTCCTGGTCGTCACCACCACTCCTGGTCGTCACCACTCCTGGTCGTCACCACCACTCCTGGTTGTCACCACCACTCCTGGTCGTCACCACCACTCCTGGTCGTCACCACCACTCCTGGTCGTCACCACCACTCCTGGTCGTCACCACTACTCCTGGTCGTCACCACCACTCCTGGTCGTCACCACTCCTGGTCCTCACCACTCACTACTGGTCGTCACCACTCCTGGTCGTCACCACTACTGGTCGTCACCACTCCTGGTCCACACCACTCACTACTGATCGTCACCACTCCTGGTCGTCACCACTCCTGGTCGTCACCACTACTGGTCGTCACCACTCCTGGTCCTCACCACCACTCCTGGTCGTCACCACCACTCCTGGTCGTCACCACTCCTGGTCGTCACCACTACTGGTCGTCACCACCACTCCTGGTCGTCACCACTACTGGTCGTCACCACTACTGGTCGTCACCACCACTCCTGGTCGTCACCACTACTGGTCGTCACCACTACTGGTCGTCACCACTCCTGGTCGTCACCACTACTGGTCGTCACCACTCCTGGTCGTCACCACTACTGGTCGTCACCACTACTGGTCGTCACCACTACTGGTCGTCACCACTCCTGGTCGTCACCACTCCTGGTCGTCACCACCACTACTGGTCGTCACCACTACTGGTCGTCACCACTACTGGTCGTCACCACTCCTGGTCGTCACCACTCCTGGTCGTCACCACCACTACTGGTCGTCACCACTACTGGTCGTCACCACTACTGGTCGTCACCACTACTGGTCGTCACCACTACTGGTCGTCACCACCACTCCTGGTCGTCACCACCACTCCTGGTCGTCACCACTACTGGTCGTCACCACTCACTCCTAGTCGTCACCGCTCTCTCCTGGTCGTCACCACTCCTGGTCGTCACCACTACTGGTCGTCACCACTACTCCTGGTCCTCACCACCACTCCTGGTCGTCACCACTACTGGTCGTCACCACTACTGGTCGTCACCACTCCTGGTCGTCACCACTACTGGTCGTCACCACTCCTGGTCGTCACCACTACTCCTGGTCGTCACCACTACTGGTCGTCACCACTACTCCTGGTCGTCACCACTACTGGTCGTCACCACTACTCCTGGTCGTCACCACTACTGGTCGTCACCACTACTGGTCGTCACCACTACTGGTCGTCACCACTCATTCCTGGTCGTCACCACTCACTCCTGGTAGTCACCACTCACTCCTGGTCGTCACCACTCCAGCTGGTCGTCACCACTACTGGTCGTCACCACTACTCCTGGTCCTCACCACTCCTGGTCGTCACCACCACTCCTTTTCGTCACCACTACTGGTCGTTACCACTACTGTTCGTCACCACTACTGGTCGTCACCACTACTGGTCGTCACCACTACTGGTCGTCACCACCACTCCTGGTCGTCACCACCACTCCTATTCGTCACCACTACTGGTCGTCACCACTACTGGTCGTCACCACTCCTGGTCGTCACCACTACTGGTCGTCACCACCACTACTGGTCGTCACCACCACTCCTGGTCGTCACCACCACTCCTGGTCGTCACCACCACTCCTGGTCGTCACCACCACTCCTGGTCGTCACCACCACTGGTCGTCACCACTACTGGTCGTCACCACTACTGGTCGTCACCACTACTGGTCGTCACCACTCCTGGTCGTCACCACCACTCCTGGTCGTCACCACCACTACTGGTCGTCACCACTACTGGTCGTCACCACTACTGGTCGTCACCACTACTGGTCGTCACCACTCCTGGTCGTCACCACTACTGGTCGTCACCACTTCTGGTCGTCACCACTACTGGTCGTCAACGTTACTCCTGGTCGTCACCACTACTGGTCGTCACCACCACTCCTGGTCGTCACCACTCCTGGTCGTCACCACTCACTCCTGGTCATCACCACTCACTCCTGGTCGTCACCACTCACTCCTGGTCGTCACCACTCCTGGTCGTCACCACTCCTGGTCGTCACCACTCCTGGTCGTCACCACTCCTGGTCGTCACTACCACTCCTGGTCGTCACCACCACTCCTGGTCGTCACCACTACTGGTCGTCACCACTACTGGTCGTCACCACTACTCCTGGTCGTCACCACTACTGGTCGTCACCGCTACTGGTCGTCACCACCACTCCTGGTCGTCACCACCACTCCTGGTCGTCACCACCACTCCTGGTCGTCACCACTCCTGGTCGTCACCACTCCTGGTCGTCACCACTACTGGTCGTCACCACTCCTGGTCGTCACCACTACTCCTGGTCGTCACCACTCACTCCTGGTCGTCACCACTACTCCTGGTCGTCACCACTCACTCCTGGTCGTCACCACTACTCCTGGTCGTCACCACTCACTCCTGGTCGTCACCACCACTCCTGGTCGTCACCACTACTCCTGGTCGTCACCACTCACTCCTGGTCGTCACCACTACTCTTGGTCGTCACCACTACTGGTCGTCACCACTCACTCCTGGTCGTCACCACTACTCCTGGTCGTCACCACTACTCCTGTTCGTCACCACTCACTCCTGGTCGTCACCACTACTCCTGGTCGTCACCACTACTGGTCGTCACCACTCACTCCTGGTCGTCACCACTCCTGGTCGTCACCACTACTCCTGGTCGTTACCACTCACTCCTGGTCGTCACCACCACTCCTGGTCGTCACCACTACTCCTGGTCGTCACCACTCACTCCTGGTCGTCACCACTACTCCTGGTCGTTACCACTACTGGTCGTCACCACTCACTCCTGGTCGTCACCACTCCTGGTCGTCACCACTACTGGTCGTCACCACTCACTCCTGGTCGTCACCACCACTCCTGGTCGTCACCACTACTCCTGGTCGTCACCACTACTGGTCGTCACCACCACTCCTGGTCGTCACCACTCCTGGTCGTCACCACTCCTGGTCGTCACCACTACTCCTGGTCGTCACCACTCACTCCTGGTCGTCACCTCCACTCCTGGTCGTCACCACTACTCCTGGTCGTCACCACTACTGGTCGTCACCACTCACTCCTGGTCGTCACCACTCCTGGTCGTCACCACTACTCCTGGTCGTCACCACCACTCCTGGTCGTCACCACTCACTCCTGGTCGTCACGACCACTCCTGGTCGTCACCACTCACTCCTGGTCGTCACCACCACACCTGGTCGTCACCACTACTGGTCGTCACCACTCACTCCTGGTCGTCACCACCACTCCTGGTCGTCACCACCACTCCTGGTCGTCACCACCACTCCTGGTCGTCACCACTACTGGTCGTCACCACTCGTGGTCGTCACCACTACTGGTCGTCACCACTCCTGGTCGTCACCACTCCTGGTCGTCACCACTACTGGTCGTCACCACTCACTCCTGGTCGTCACCACTCCTGGTCGTCACCACCACTCCTGGTCGTCACCACCACTCCTGGTCGTCACCACCACTCCTGGTCGTCACCACTCCTGGTCGTCACCACCACTCCTGGTCGTCACCACCACTCCTGGTCGTCACCACCACTCCTGGTCGTCACCACCACTCCTGGTCGTCACCACTACTCCTGGTCGTCACCACCACTCCTGGTCGTCACCACTCCTGGTCCTCACCACTCACTACTGGTCGTCACCACTCCTGGTCGTCACCACTACTGGTCGTCACCACTCCTGGTCCACACCACTCACTACTGGTCGTCACCACTCCTGGTCGTCACCACTCCTGGTCGTCACCACTACTGGTCGTCACCACTCCTGGTCCTCACCACCACTCCTGGTCGTCACCACCACTCCTGGTCGTCACCACTACTGGTCGTCACCACTCCTGGTCCTCACCACTCACTACTGGTCGTCACCACTCCTGGTCGTCACCACTACTGGTCGTCACCACTACTGGTCGTCACCACTACTGGTCGTCACCACTCCTGGTCGTCACCACTACTCCTGGTCGTCACCACTAATACTGGTCGTCACCACTACTGGTCGTCACCACCACTCCTGGTCGTCACCACTAATACTGGTCGTCACCACTAATACTGGTCGTCACCACTAATACTGGTCGTCACCACTAATACTGGTCGTCACCACTCACTCCTGGTCGTCACCACTACTCCTGGTCGTCACCACTCCTGGTCGTCACCACTAATACTGGTCGTCACCACTCACTCCTGGTCGTCACCACTAATACTGGTCGTCACCACTAATACTGGTCGTCACCACTAATACTGGTCGTCATTACTCACTCCTGGTCGTCACCACCACTCCTGGTCGTCACCACTACTGGTCGTCACCACTACTCCTGGTCCTCACCACCACTCCTGGTCGTCACCACCACTCCTGGACGTCACCACCACTCCTGGTCGTCACCACTACTGGTCGTCACCACCACTACTGGTCGTCACCACCACTCCTGGTCGTCACCACCACTCCTGGTCGTCACCACCACTCCTGGTCGTCACCACTACTGGTCGTCACCACTCCTGGTCGTCACCACTACTGGTCGTCACCACCACTCCTGGTCGTCACCACTCACTCCTGGTCGTCACCACCACTCCTGGTCGTCACCACCACTCCTGGTCCTCACCACTCACTCCTGGTCGTCACCACTCCTGGTCCTCACCACTCACTACTGGTCGTCACCACTCCTGGTCGTCACCACTACTGGTCGTCACCACTCCTGGTCCTCACCACTCACTACTGGTCGTCACCTCTCCTGGTCGTCACCACTCCTGGTCCTCACCACCACTCCTGGTCCTCACCACCACTCCTGGTCGTCACCACCACTCCTGGTCGTCACCACTACTGGTCGTCACCACTCCTGGTCCTCACCACTCACTACTGGTCGTCACCACTCCTGGTCGTCACCACTACTGGTCGTCACCACTACTGGTCGTCACCACTCCTGGTCGTCACCACTACTCCTGGTCGTCACCACTACTCCTGGTCGTCACCACTAATACTGGTCGTCACCACCAATACTGGTCGTCACCACTACTGGTCGTCACCACCACTCCTGGTCGTCACCACTAATACTGGTCGTCACCACTAATACTGGTCGTCACCACTCACTCCTGGTCGTCACCACTACTCCTGGTCGTCACCACTCCTGGTCGTCACCACTAATACTGGTCGTCACCACTAATACTGGTCGTCACCACTAATACTGGTCGTCACCACTCACTCCTGGTCGTCACCACTACTCCTGGTCGTCACCACTCCTGGTCGTCACCACTAATACTGGTCGTCACCACTAATACTGGTCGTCACCACTAATACTGGTCGTCACCACTAATACTGGTCGTCACCACTAATACTGGTCGTCACCACTCACTTCTGGTCGTCACCACTACTCCTGGTCGTCACCACAAATACTGGTCGTCACCACTCCCTCCTGGTCGTCACCACTAATACTGGTCGTCACCACTAATACTGGTCGTCACCACTAATACTGGTCGTCACCACCACTCCTGGTCGTCACCACTACTGGTCGTCACCACTACTCCTGGTCCTCACCACCACTCCTGGTCGTCACCACCACTCCTGGTCGTCACCACCACTCCTGGTCGTCCCCACCACTCCTGGTCGTCACCACTACTGGTCGTCACCACCACTACTGGTCGTCACCACCACTACTGGTCGTCACCACTCCTGGTCGTCACCACTCCTGGTCGTCACCACCACTCCTGGTCGTCACCACTCACTCCTGGTCGTCACCACCACTCCTGGTCGTCACCACCACTCCTGGTCGTCACCACCACTCCTGGTCCTCACCACTCACTCCTGGTCGTCACCACTCCTGGTCCTCACCACTCACTACTGGTCGTCACCACTCCTGGTCGTCACCACTACTGGTCGTCACCACTCCTGGTCCTCACCACTCACTACTGGTCGTCACCACTCCTGGTCGTCACCACTACTGGTCGTCACCACTCCTGGTCCTCACCACCACTCCTGGTCGTCACCACCACTCCTGGTCGTCACCACTACTGGTCGTCACCACTCCTGGTCCTCACCACTCACTACTGGTCGTCACCACTCCTGGTCGTCACCACTACTGGTCGTCACCACTACTGGTCGTCACCACTCCTGGTCGTCACCACTACTCCTGGTCGTCACCACTACTCCTGGTCGTCACCACTAATACTGGTCGTCACCACCAATACTGGTCGTCACCACTACTGGTCGTCACCACCACTCCTGGTCGTCACCACTAATACTGGTCGTCACCACTAATACTGGTCGTCACCACTCACTCCTGGTCGTCACCACTACTCCTGGTCGTCACCACTCCTGGTCGTCACCACTAATACTGGTCGTCACCACTAATACTGGTCGTCACCACTAATACTGGTCGTCACCACTCACTCCTGGTCGTCACCACTACTCCTGGTCGTCACCACTCCTGGTCGTCACCACTAATACTGGTCGTCACCACTAATACTGGTCGTCACCACTAATACTGGTCGTCACCACTAATACTGGTCGTCACCACTAATACTGGTCGTCACCACTCACTTCTGGTCGTCACCACTACTCCTGGTCATCACCACAAATACTGGTCGTCACCACTCCCTCCTGGTCGTCACCACTAATACTGGTCGTCACCACTAATACTGGTCGTCACCACTAATACTGGTCGTCACCACCACTCCTGGTCGTCACCACTACTGGTCGTCTCCACTACTCCTGGTCCTCACCACCACTCCTGGTCGTCACCACCACTCCTGGTCGTCACCACCACTCCTGGTCGTCCCCACCACTCCTGGTCGTCACCACTACTGGTCGTCACCACCACTACTGGTCGTCACCACCACTACTGGTCGTCACCACTCCTGGTCGTCACCACTCCTGGTCGTCACCACCACTCCTGGTCGTCACCACTCACTCCTGGTCGTCACCACCACTCCTGGTCGTCACCACCACTCCTGGTCGTCACCACCACTCCTGGTCCTCACCACTCACTCCTGGTCGTCACCACTCCTGGTCCTCACCACTCACTACTGGTCGTCACCACTCCTGGTCGTCACCACTACTGGTCGTCACCACTCCTGGTCCTCACCACTCACTACTGGTCGTCACCACTCCTGGTCGTCACCACTACTGGTCGTCACCACTCCTGGTCCTCACCACTCACTACTGGTCGTCACCACTCCTGGTCGTCACCACTACTGGTCGTCACCACTCCTGGTCCTCACCACTCACTACTGGTCGTCACCACTCCTGGTCGTCACCACTACTGGTCGTCACCACTCCTGGTCCTCACCACCACTCCTGGTCGTCACCACCACTCCTGGTCGTCACCACTACTGGTCGTCACCACTCCTGGTCCTCACCACTCACTACTGGTCGTCACCACTCCTGGTCATCACCACTACTGGTCGTCACCACTACTGGTCGTCACCACTACTGGTCGTCACCACTACTGGTCGTCACCACTCCTGGTCGTCACCACTACTCCTGGTCGTCACCACTACTCCTGGTCGTCACCACTAATACTGGTCGTCACCACCACTCCTGGTCGTCACCACTAATACTGGTCGTCACCACTAATACTGGTCGTCACCACTAATACTGGTCGTCACCACTAATACTGGTCGTCACCACTCACTCCTGGTCGTCACCACTACTCCTGGTCGTCACCACTCCTGGTCGTCACCACTAATACTGGTCGTCACCACTCACTCCTGGTCGTCACCACTGATACTGGTCGTCACCACTAATACTGGTCGTCACCACTAATACTGGTCGTCATCACTCACTCCTGGTCGTCACCACCACTCCTGGTCGTCACCACTACTGGTCGTCACCACTACTCCTGGTCCTCACCACCACTCCTGGTCGTCACCACCACTCCTGGTCGTCACCACCACTCCTGGTCGTCACCACTACTGGTCGTCACCACCACTACTGGTCGTCACCACCACTCCTGGTCGTCACCACCACTCCTGGTCGTCACCACCACTCCTGGTCGTCACCACTACTGGTCGTCACCACTCCTGGTCGTCACCACTACTGGTCGTCACCACCACTCCTGGTCGTCACCACTCACTCCTGGTCGTCACCACCACTCCTGGTCGTCACCACCACTCCTGGTCCTCACCACTCACTCCTGGTCGTCACCACTGCTGGTCGTCACCACTACTCCTGGTCGTCACCACTACTGGTCGTCACCACTACTCCTGGTCCTCACCACCACTCCTGGTCGTCACCACCACTCCTGGTCGTCACCACTACTGGTCGTCACCACCACTCCTGGTCGTCACCACCACTCCTGGTTGTCACCACCACTACTGGTCGTCACCACCACTCCTGGTCGTCACCACCACTACTGGTCGTCACCACTACTGGTCGTCACCACTACTCCTGGTCGTCACCACCACTCCTGGTCGTCACCACCACTACTGGTCGTCACCACTACTGGTCGTCACCACTACTGGTCGTCACCACTACTCCTGGTCGTCACCACTCCTGGTCGTCACTACTACTGGTCGTCACCACCACTCCTGGTCGTCACCACTCACTCCTGGTCGTCACCACCACTCCTGGTCGTCACCACCACTCCTGGTCGTCACCACTACTGGTCGTCACCACCACTCCTGGTCGTCACCACTCCTGGTCGTCACCACCACTCCTGGTCGTCACCACTCTTGGTCGTCACCACTACACCTGGTCGTCACCACTCACTCCTGGTCCTCACCACTCACTCCTGGTCCTAACCACTACACCTGGTCCTCACCACTCACTCCTGGTCCTCACCACCACTCCTGGTCGTCACCACCACTCCTGGTCCTCACCACTCACTACTGGTCGTCACCACTACTCCTGGTCATCACCACTCACTCCTGGTCGTCACCACTCCTGGTCGTCACCACTCACTCCTGGTCGTCACCACTCCTGGTCGTCACCACTACTGGTCGTCACCACTCCTGGTCGTCACCACTACTGGTCGTCACCACTCCTGGTCGTCACCACTACTGGTCGTCACCACTTCTGGTCGTCACCACTACTGGTCGTCACCACTCCTGGTCGTCACCACTCACTCCTGGTCCTCACCATTACTCCTGGTCCTCACCACTACTCCTGGTCCTCACTACTCACTCCTATCTCTTTACAGACAACGGTACAAATGACGAGGGTGGGAATGCTCCAGCTGCCGTCTGCTGCCATCTGTAACAGACAGTTTTTCTCCAGGTGGAAGCTGCAAGGTGAGGAGCGTGTGTTTGTACTCACCTAGTTGTGCTTACGGAGGTTGAGCTTCGGCTCATTGACCCCCGCTTCTGAACTATCAATTAATTGGCGTACAGATTCCTGAGCCTATTGTGCTCTATCATATATACATTTGAAACTGTGTATGGAGTCTGCCTCCACTATATCACTTGTGGGGGATTTTCCTAGCAGACAATTGTTGAATATATTTTATTTAATTAAGTGGACTGCATTAAAGAATTGGACTGTATTAAAACTATATCTTCTTCTGGGTGTTACCTCTACACATAATTGGGGGGGTTTATATATATATAAGTAACCTAAATAATAAATAAATTGAATAATGATAGGCTACTAAAACTATTAGATGTTAGTCTATTGCTACTTATGTTAATAAATATAAAACACAGCTTAGCTGTAAGGAGAATTCAGTTGATTCTGCAATCAGACCCGTCCTCCACATGGGAGCCGCACAGTATATTCTCGAATGATATAGCCTCAAGACAAATATGGGTCAAAATGATTCGTGGTGGATGTCTCAGCTTCCTCGAGGTCACTTATGAAAGGATTATATCGTAATACAAGTGATAAACCTGGGATTTATATTCAAAGAGATTAATTTCTGAAAGGAAATGAGCTGATCCATTACGGGTGCCTGGCCGGCATCATACCCGGACTACAAGATTTATCTATAATACTGGCCAGTTATAAATGATATATCATATTGTAGCTCGGATACGATACTTGCCAAGTAGCGAAATCGTGGTTTGGGTGGATACTGAAGATTCTATGACACTAAATATAGAAAAATACACTAAAAAATCACAGGAAATATCTTGTATGCACGTTTTAATTAAGAACGTGAGCTAGTGTGTGTTCATGTCTCGGAGGTTAGGTGCAAGCTGGCATAGCGACCAGGGACACCCTACCTTTACTTGAACTCGCATACTGGACGCGTCCAGTTATGGTGAGTTAAATTTTATTTAGAGAGAAAGATACTTATTTATTAATGGGTTTTAATTAAATCCTGTTTTATTACATACTTTTATAGTAATTTAACTTGTAGACTGGAAGAGTTACGTTCACTAAGGAAATTATTAGATATGTCGAGACTTGTGGCTGACGCAATATCCTCCCATTATTTCCAGGGAGTCTCTATGAACATTTTCTTGGAAAAGTTAGTAGTTGCTTGACTTAACCATTTTAATTTGGTATATCAGGGATTAGTAAGTGATGTTGGAAATTTCCGATAATTCCGGGGAGAGAACCACGGGTCGGGTAGGCGTCCATTGTTTAGGACTGATGTACACAGATACTCCCGTTTGAAATTATTTTTTATATTAGGTTATTAACATATCTGTATGTCTGTTTGTACAGTACAGATGTCCCTTATTAGAGTTGCAAGTGTTGGAAACTCTTAGTATTCTCATTTCCTAACTCAGGTTAGCTAGGTTTCTAGCTTGATTACATTTTAATTTGCTTAGAGGAATGAATATGAATAATTACTACAGTCAAGTATGGTTCCAGGACTGCAGTGGGATCAGTGGCATTGGTCACTGTGACTTGCAGCAGTTCAAGTTATTGGTCACTGACCATCCACTGAGTCCCATAGAAACCATCTCGGTTATTAATAATTGTATCGAATTCAGTCTTTGATTTATATTCAGCTGTATTTACTCAGACCTGTAATATTCTTTAAGTTTAAATTTGCACTGTTGTGCTGCAGTCCTTTCTGGATGTGTGTTCCTATCTGGAGAAGTGTTCCTTTCTGGAGTTGAAAGTGTATTTGGTCTTTGAGTGACTTCATTTCCTGCCAGCTCTAGAGGAACTAATTTTTCTAAAGTCTAAAGAGTAGTGGTGCCTCGGCACTTAACTTTCACTACTTCAGATACCCTGGTGGTCTGGATGTACAGAAACTATTTGACCTATAGGCCATTTTGAGCATGGTCCGTCACTATCCACCAGAACAATATCACCTGGTATCAGAGTAATTTTATTGTAGGGGCTACTTGCTCTGCAATGATGCTCTCTCAGAGCAGATAAATATTCTTGAGTCCAAATGTTATTCCACCGACCTATCACTTATGAGAAGTGTTTGTAGCTCTGGACCAAGTCACTTCCTCTTACCTATGAAGGATCTTCTGGTTCCTCATCCGATAGGGCCACTAGAAGGCTAAGAAGTTCCCCATACATCAGATGGGATGGATTTAAGGGTTTTTGTTGTGAAATATCATCAGAGAGGTAAGTCAGTGGTCTGTTGTTGACTTGAGCTTCTATTTCCTTAATAATGGTTTGGAGCTCTTGTAGGTGTTTTTTTTTTGACGGTGTAGGGCTTTTCTAAGACAATGTTTTACTATATCATCCGTTCATAGAATCCTCTGTGCCACAGTGCTCTGGGAAGGATAAACTTCCAGTGGCACTGCCTTTATTTTAGGACATGTGGGTGATTCCAAATTTCTTGCAGACATGCTTTCTCTGCCACCAAGTTGGACCCATTGTCTGAAATCAACTTGGGACAGGCTCTATGGGCAGCAAACCTGCAGAAAGCTTGAATGAATGCCTCAGCACTCATGTCGGGAGTCACCTCTAGATTTACTCCCCTTGTGGTGGCACAAGTGAAGAGGCAAATGTATGCTTTCACTGGAATTTTGTCCTTTGTGCTGGTAAGGGTTAATGCTCCTGTGTAGTCTAATCCAGTGGTCTCAAAAGAACGAATTGAACAACTCGTTCTCTAGGGAGTAGTGGAGGTTCTAGATAAGGATACACCCGAGCATCATTCCTCTGGCAGATTACACAAGATTTTATTATAGATTTTACAGTCTGACAACCTTGAGGAAGCCAGAGCTGTTGCCTTATGTCAGTGAGGGTATCTAGTAATCCCCCCTCAGTAAAGTGCCGTGCTTGTGTATGCGCAATACAATTAGCCGGTTGATGATGTGATGTCAGAGAAACATTGGGTTTGTATTTATAATGTGTATCTAAAGTTGCTTGAAGCAGAAATGGTGAAGAAGTAGCACCAAACAAAACTGATGCACATCTGTATGTGATTATTTCTCTGGATCACTGGGATCCTTGAGGCAGAGGAACTTTGTGTAATTACAGTCTTCTTGTAGACCTACCCTAAGAAATGTCTTACTGATGTCGGTCATGTATGCATAAGTACCTATGCAAAACCTTAACAGCACATCATAGCCTCCGTGTTAGGCTTGGACCTGTTTGAAGGCAGTCTTTCAATGAGACACTATTTTGATTAGCTTGAGCACTACAGTTAAACACAATTCTTATAGGCGTTGTAACTGAATCTTTTAGTACGCATGATGTGGTAAATAATGTCCCTCCTTAGGGTTATCATTTGTTACAACTTCAATGAATTTATTATTGAGCTGTTGTTGGATTATCTCATGGTACAATTTTAAGTTCTCAGATTGTCTATGTAAGTGCAACACCTGTGATATTAATTGGTTTAGTGGCATGAAATGATTTACTGGAAGCTGCTGATGGTTCAACTTCCATGGTAGCCTAACCCAATATTGACTTTCTTTGTAGATCACTGCACATTCTCTCATGTGTATTATACATATATAAAACGCTAAACTATAATGCCAATCCTGATCTCAAAAGCTTCATAGAAGGTTGTAACAGAACCCACGAGCACCACACCAGAAATAAATACAGTTTTGATATTCCTAGAGTACGACTTAATCAAACTAGAAATGCTCTACAAATCAAGGGGCCCAGAATGTGGAATGACCTTCCCAACCATGTTAAAGACTGTACCTCTCTCAACCAGTTTAAGTTAAAAACGAAGCTATACCTAATAAATTCCCTGTAACCTACCTTACCCTTCTATTGTCAACCAATGTCTGTTTTTCTCTAATGAGCGCTGTTTGTCGACTTAATTGTATTTGTGCTGCTTTTTCATCTATGTTTTCATTTCTTGTTTTCATTCTACTCATTATGCTCAATTAGTATTAAGCTTGTCATTTAAGTTTATCATGCCTGAAACGCTTTGCGTAATAGTGGCTTTAGGCATTGTATGTACTAGCTCTACCTATAAGTCAACCAATCTTTGTAAAAATTTATTGTATGTATGTACCTTACCTAAATAAACATTTTTTTTTTTTTTTATAACTGAGTCTAGGTACTGTTTATATGTCCATGTATCATCTGGACTGGGTTGTTCAGGGACGATGCCTAAGGTGGCTAGATCTCACAATTTGTGTACAGGGGGATCGAGCTCATCCTCGGACATGTCACTGAATTTAAGTGGTGACTGCTCTGAGCCTAGTCACGCAAACATCACTGGGTTGACTTGATTGCTGTCCACAGGTGTGGGCTGTCTTTGACTCAACGCTGGGCCAGTGAGCAATTTGCCTCCCGCAGATAGTAAGAAGTTTATTTTTTTTTGTTTAGTGCTTTCAGTGATGGTAATAGTCTACACATACAAGTATACCTATGTCGGTGAGGTAGTCAAATGTGATTTTATTATCAGCCAACTTAATTCCCTTACTTTGACGGAGTTTGGCTGTGTTCCCTAGACCATGAGCATATAGTTCAGATGGGACTGTGAGATTTCAATTTTGGTCTCACAGAAGTCATAAAAAAATGAACAGTTTTTTTTAGTATTTCACCTTCTATATAATTAAAAACAAGTCTGAAGCTGGAAAGCAACAAAAATGTTCCTCCTTTATGTGTTCCTCTGGCGACAGCTTACAATTCACAACCGCCCCTCGGTCTCGTTATTTATAAGAGTTCTGTAATTCCTTTCCACATAATTTGTGTGTGTGGTCTATTTTCTCCGATTCCACATTCCATTACATGGCATTTATTCAAAATGAATTCCATTTGCCACTTGTTGCTCCAAGCACTTATTTTATTTAGATCAGTTTGAAGGGCATTACAATCGTCTGCGCCTCCTATCTTCCCCAGTATCTTAGCATCATCTGCAAATATTCATATAACTCTGCATTCCTACTGGTAGATGGTTTATGTAGGAGATGAATATTATTGGTGCAAGAACTGAACCCTATGGTACTCCGCTAGTGACACTCCTCCAGTCAGATACATTGTCTCTGATTACTGCCCTCATCTGTCTGTTAGCTAGAATTTTTTTTATTCATGTCAGAAGTCTCTCTGTCACCCCCTCCAGCATGTTCCAATTTCCACAACAGCCTCTTGTGTGGGACTCTTATCAAAAACCTTTTTTTTAGGTCCAGATAGACACAGCCCAATCATCTCTTTCGTGATGTATCTCTGTAACCCTATCACAAAAGTTAAGTAAATTTGTTACATAGGATCTTCCTGTTCGAAAAACATACTGTCTGTCCGTTATTATGTCATTACTCTCTAGGTGTTCAACTTATTTGGATTTAACTATATTTTACAGTGTTTTGACTACCACTCTTGTCAATGACATGAGACTGTAATTTTGTGGTTCCTCTTGACAACCATTTCTTATAAATTGGTATTATGTTTGCTTTTTTCCATATATCTGCTAATAATTCTGGTGCACAAGGATGTCTGAAATATTAATTGGGGTGGAATGCTCAGCTCAGTTGCACATTCTCGCAGCACCCAAGGTGAAACTCTACAGGTCCAACTGCTTTATTTCTTCCTAGCCCCTTGAGAAATTTTTCCACATCGTCGTGAGATACCTCTACGTATTCTATGACGTGTTCTGGAATTGATATTTGGTCCTGTTCTCTGAAATCCTCATTTTGTACAAATACACTTTGGAACTGTTCATTTAGCATTTTACAAATTTCTTTTTCATTCACAGTAGTCCTGTACCTCGTTCTCAATCTCTGGATTTTATCTTTTACATGCAGCTTGCTTTTAATGAATTTATAGAAAAGGCCTGAATCTGTTTTACATTTGTATGCTATACCTTTCTCAAAGTTCTTTCCTATCCTATCCTCTCTTCTCATTGCTGTGTAATTGTTTCTTGCTTGCTTGTAATGCTAGTACGTGTGCAGGTTAGTCCTTTTCCAATATTGAACCTATTTTCTTGTCTTATCCTTTCTGGCCCTCTCACATTTTCTGTTGAACCAATCCTCTTTACTGATTCTGCATCTTTCTTGGTAATGTTTATGTGCCTTCATCGCATATTTTGCAAGATTTGGCGTACATCTTCCTACATACTTCCTTCGTACATTTACTTCCATTTACAGTATATACAAAAATACTGTACAAAAGTACAGTATTTTACTTCGTAGTAGTAGTAGCAGTAGGCATCCATCAGTCGCAGGAGACTATGGCGTTGTGGTACATTTACATTTTCATAGTCATTCCTTTAAGTTCCTCTCTGGGCTTGTCTCACCCAATAGATAAGTAGTTCTGGAAAGGAGTATTTTATGCCGCTTTTCATGTAATTGTGGAACTTGTTTTGTCTTACTTTGATTAATTTGATAAGTGAGGAGTAAAGAATACAATCCAAGACTGATGTTTGGACTGGCTAACTGGTGGTAGTTATGGTTTGGGTCACTATAACATGTGGCATTTTGTTCTGGCCGACTACCATTCACTAGCCATCGAGACCCATGAAACCAAATATCTGCCTTTTCAAACTGTTTAAACATCATCCCTCTTGATTAGAGATCAGCTGGACTATCTTTAGTTGGTACATGCAACAACTGAAAGCCTACAGAAATCTTTCTTATTTCTGAGACGCGATTTCTTACATATGGGATTTGACAGTTGTCATTCCGTACCCATTGCAGGGTAGTTTCATTGTAAGACCATACAATGACATTTTTGATGTTCATGGTAGACAAGACTTGTTTGATATACACTGCTAAGCATGTGCCAGTTAACAACTGAGGCAAAGTCCTCTTCTTCAATGCAGTGACTCTAGCCTTAAAGGTGATTAGATATGATTGCTGTGAAGTCTCTAAGTAAGCACAAGCTCCGAATGCTCTGGCTGACGAGTCTGGGAATACATGTAGTGTTACTTCATCATTTTCCTCGACTATATGTCTGGGAAAGATTAATTGTTTGACTGAAGTCTGTTCATGAGCCATCTCCGTCCAAGCCTTTTGTAACTGGGGTGGTAGTGGATCATCCCAACTGACTTTTGTCTTCCAAGCTTCTTGCACCAATAAACGCCATTTAATTGTTAAAGGGTTTAATATACCAAGGGGTCAAATACTTTACTAAGCTGTGAAAGCAAGCCTTTTTTTGTAACAATGCAATGTTTTACATGTACTGATTTGATTGATATGGTATCTAAGATAAGATCCCTTCCCATACCCAACACTTTTTGAGATAGAATTATGAGATATTGCGGGTAGTCTCTCTTGATTTGATTATTCAATGTTGCATTCTCTGAGGCCCATGATTGTAGAGGCATATTATCTCCTTGCAGTTCCTTGTTGTCCTCTTGATATATTTGTAAGACTTCAGCTGTACTGTTAACTGTCCCTTGAAAATTATCTATGTATAGATTTTGACTGATTTCGGCCTTATAGGGACTGGATGGTTTTTGTAGATGGGTGTCTAGAGTTGCTTGTAACAGGAATGGACTGAATCTCGCTCCAAATAGGACAGAAGAGAATGTGTTAGTCACAACAGGACTATTTACATCATCTGGGTCTTCTACCCATAATAACTTAGTGAAGTTTCTATCTTCTTCCTGTAAGCCAACTCTTAGAAAAGCTTTGCTGATCTCGGCTGTGTATGCATATTTGTTAAGTCGAAACTTCAATAGTATATGATATATAACTTTTGTGTCAGTTTTGGGCCTGTTTTTAGGCAATTCTTTAGGCTTGTTGCTTGGGGTCCAGATTTAGAGCTACAATTAACAGATATCTGTAAAGGAGTTGTTTTTTACTCTCTGATTACGGCCATATGTGGTAAGTAATGACCTGGTTTGCTTGTTGTCGTGTTTTACGATTTTGATGAATTTATTTTGTAGCTGTTGAGCAATAATCTCATGATAGTTATAAATGCTCTGGGTTTTTCTTTAGCTTTGTTAACAGTGATTTAAGTTGTACATAAGCAACATCAAAGTTGGTTGATAAGGTCTTATGGGTCCCAGAAGGTCCCGTTGTTTGACCAAGGGTCCCAGAGAACATTTGTCACTAAAAGGGTAGCAGATGATCTACAATTATAGCCTATAAAACAAGTGACATTGAATATTTTGGGGTTCTGAGGTGACAGGACCTCAAGTTTACCAGGTGATACAGTCATCAGTATGATTAAGCAGCTACGTCTGTCAAGTACTAGTCATTGTGGTGGACACAATTCCAATAGACCTACAAGTACAAGGTCTGGGAGCTACTGCCAAATTCCTAAGAAGTAGAGGAATAAAATTGGCAGATAAAATTAAGTCTGATCACCTCACCGACATCGGAATCCTTGTAGGTGCAGACTACTGCCACAATTCATCACTAGCCCAACTAAAAATCAGGACATAAACATGTTAAATTCTGCAGGAGGCAAATTACTCACAGGCATAGTATTAAGCCTGAGGAGACCTATGCCTGCATACAAACAATACCAATAGATATCTAAATTTGTCAGCTGATTATATATCTCCAATAGAGTTATACTAAGGAGAATACAGCCGACTATAATAACAGAGGGATAATCTTGATATCATCATTTAAAACTGAAGATATGTTCATGAGGTCTCAGTGGAAAATCAGTGAACAGTAGCCTAAAACAGCTACAAGTCACTGCGACTAATGTCGCTGAACCCACTGCAGTCTCAGAACAATAGTTGACTTTAATGGTTGACTATTCAATCCCCTGAAGCAACTAACCAAATTAAAACCCCAATTTGTCAGCCAAATAAACTCCAGCAAATAAGCACAAGGGAGCATTACTGACTATATAAATCTGACGACTGATTTTGGTCCATTTATTATTTAATTGAGATGTATTCCATGGGCCTCAGTGTTTATATATCAGTGACTAGTTACCTGAACAAGTCAGTATAACTAATGTCACCGATCCCACTGCAGTTCCAGAATCATACTTGATTGTAGTAATTGATCAAATTCAGTCCTCTAGGTTAAATAACATGTAATTAGGCTAGATATTTAGCCTCACAAGAGTTAGTAGGGAAATGAAATCGCCTAAGACTTCCAACTCCTGCAATTCTAGTACGGGACATACGTCCTGTATGAACTGACGTACAAATGTGTGATTTCTAACTATTAACATCAAATTAATCTAATAATTCTGAGGAGGAGTATCAGTGTTCGTCTGTTGTAAATATTGAACTTTGACCTGTGTTCGGTCCCCCTGAGAATTATGTCGGAAAAACCGCCACCATTTACCAACTCTCAAATTATCTCATAGAAAATGAGACACAGTGGATTTTTTCTCCGGCAGAAAACGGAGATATCATTGCCACATGTCGTCATTAAATTCACCACCTAATATTGGGAATCATTCTTTATACTGCAGAGTCTGGACTGTAAACATCATAAAAACATCACACTTGAACCAACTTAATTATCAGTAACAAAATAGAGTAAATGTGGGCCCTCTATCTACTTGTTGATAAAACGCATCAGAAGAACAAGGGATGTGGTCAGTGGGAGAGGGCCAGGAGGAGCAGAGGGCCAAGAGGAGCAGAGGGCCAGGAGGAGCAGAGGGCCAGGAGGAGCAGTCACTATTAATTTTTAACACAAGTCTTTCTGGAGAAGAACAGCTCTAAAATTAATCTCCTTGGACGTAGTGTTATGGGTTGTAAAGTGCTTCCATTTTCAACACATTCATTGTTTACAATAAGGAAAGTGTCTTTTCAGATTCCTATCCTATCTAGCTTATTATTGGCCAGTAATATTAGATTTAGAATATACTCCGTTCAAGACACGTAGCAAGCCACCCAACAGGGTAAATATTATTTAACTCTTATTCATCCAATATACAGTCCTATATTTCCCTCTGATATAGCTGTTATATAGGTTACTGTTATTATTGTGTGCCCTCTGACAGGTGAAATTGAAGTGGGAGAAGAATTGACACTAGTTACCTAGTACAACAGTACATGTGTTGATGCCAGCTTCACCCACGAGGAGTGCTCATCCGTGTTCATACTAGTTGTCTAGTCCAAAATCAGCCATACAAGATAAGGCTTCCCCCATTTAATTACTAATGTACATAGTCTAATACTGTAGTGATTGTCTACTAATCAATAATTTATATTGATAACTATATATAAACCATAAACCCCCAAGAATGTGTAAGAAAAGTTATTAGTGGGAATTTTAAATTATACAGTCCACTTTAAACATCGTAGTTTGCTATCGAAAAATATAAATTAACATAAAATACAAATTACTATAAATACAATAAAATAAATAAATATAAATCCCACGAGTCATTTTCCCCACACAAGGGGTTGTGCAAGGTCACCAGGGGTTCCATGAGAAGTCACCAGGGGTGGGAGCCCACCAGGAAGCACGAGGTGTGGGTGGGAGCCCACCTTGAAGCACGATGTGTGGGTGGGAGCCCACCAGGAAGCACGAGGTGTGGGTGGGAGCCCACCTTGAAGCACGAGGTGTGGGTGGGAGCCCACCTTGAAACACGAGGTGTGGGTGGGAGCCCACCAGGAAGCACGAGGTGTGGGTGGGAGCCCACCAGGAAGCACGAGGTGTGGGTGGGAGCCCACCTTGAAGCACGATGTGTGGGTGGGAGCCCACCTTGAAGCACGAGGTGTGGGTGGGAGCCCACCTTGAAGCACGAGGTGTGGGTGGGAGCCCACCAGGAAGCACGAGGTGTGGGTGGGAGCCCACCTTGAAGCACGAGGTGTGGGTGGGAGCCCACCAGGAAGCACGAGGTGTGGGTGGGAGCCCACCTTGAAGCACGATGTGTGGGTGGGAACCCACCAGGAAGCACGATGTGTGGGTGGGAGCCCACCTTGAAGCACGATGTGTGGGTGGGAGCCCACCTTGAAGCACGAGGTGTGGGTGGGAGCCCACCAGGAAGCACGAGGTGTGGGTGGGAGCCCACCAGGAAGCACGAGGTGTGGGTGGGAGCCCACCTTGAAGCACGAGGTGTGGGTGGGAGCCCACCTTGAAGCACGATGTGTGGGTGGGAGCCCACCAGGAAGCACGAGGTGTGGGTGGGAGCCCACCTTGAAGCACGAGGTGTGGGTGGGAGCCCACCTTGAAGCACGAGGTGTGGGTGGGAGCCCACCAGGAAGCACGAGGTGTGGGTGGGAGCCCACCAGGAAGCACGAGGTGTGGGTGGGAGCCCACCTTGAAGCACGATGTGTGGGTGGGAGCCCACCTTGAAGCACGAGGTGTGGGTGGGAGCCCACCTTGAAGCACGAGGTGTGGGTGGGAGCCCACCTTGAAGCACGATGTGTGGGTGGGGAGCCCACCTTGAAGCACGAGGTGTGGGTGGGAGCCCACCTTGAAGCACGAGGTGTGGGTGGGAGCCCACCAGGAAGCACGAGGTGTGGGTGGGAGCCCACCTTGAAGCACGAGGTGTGGGTGGGAGCCCACCAGGAAGCACGAGGTGTAGGTGGGAGCCCACTTTGAAGCACGATGTGTGGGTGGGAACCCACCAGGAAGCACGATGTGTGGGTGGGAGCCCACCTTGAAGCACGATGTGTGGGTGGGAGCCCACCAGGAAGCACGAGGTGTGGGTGGGAGCCCACCAGGAAGCACGAGGTGTGGGTGGGAGCCCACCTTGAAGCACGAGGTGTGGGTGGGAGCCCACCAGGAAGCACGAGGTGTGGGTGGGAGCCCACCAGGAAGCACGAGGTGTGGGTGGGAACCCACCAGGAAGCACGAGGTGTGGGTGGGAGCCCACCAGGAAGCACGAGGTGTGGGTGGGAGCCCACCTTGAAGCACGAGGTGTGGGTGGGAACCCACCAGGAAGCACGATGTGTGGGTGGGAGCCCACCTTGAAGCACGATGTGTGGGTGGGAGCCCACCAGGAAGCACGAGGTGTGGGTGGGAACCCACCTTGAAGCACGAGGTGTGGGTGGGAGCCCACCAGGAAGCACGAGGTGTGGGTGGGAGCCCACCAGGATGCACGAGGTGTGGGTGGGAGCCCACCAGGAAGCACGAGGTGTGGGTGGGAACCCACCTTGAAGCACGAGGTGTGGGTGGGAGCCCACCAGGAAGCACAAGGTGTGGGTGGGAGCCCACCAGGAAGCACGAAGTGTGGGTGGGAGCCCACCTTGAAGCACGATGTGTGGGTGGGAGCCCACCTTGAAGCACGAGGTGTGGGTGGGAGCCCACCTTGAAGCACGAGGTGTGGGTGGGAGCCCACCAGGAAGCACGAGGTGTGGGTGGGAGCCCACCAGGAAGCACGAGGTGTGGGTGGGAGCCCACCTTGAAGCACAATGTGTGGGTGGGAGCCCACCTTGAAGCACGAGGTGTGGGTGGGAGCCCACCTTGACGCACGAGGTGTGGGTGGGAGCCCACCAGGAAGCACGAGGTGTGGGTGGGAGCCCACCTTGAAGCACGAGGTGTGGGTGGGAGCCCATCAGGAAGCACGAGGTGTGGGTGAAAGCCCACCTTGAAGCACGATGTGTGGGTGGGAACCCACCAGGAAGCACGATGTGTGGGTGGGAGCCCACCTTGAAGCACGATGTGTGGGTGGGAGCCCACCTTGAAGCACGAGGTGTGGGTGGGAGCCCACCAGGAAGCACGAGGTGTGGGTGGGAGCCCACCAGGAAGCAAGAGGTGTGAGTGGGAGCCCACCTTGAAGCACGAGGTGTGGGTGGGAGCCCACCTTGAAGCACGATGCGTGGGTGGGAGCCCACCAGGAAGCACGAGGTGTGGGTGGGAGCCCACCTTGAAGCACGAGATGTGGGTGGGAGCCCACCTTGAAGCACGAGGTGTGGGTGGGAGCCCACCAGGAAGCACGAGGTGTGGGTGGGAGCCCACCTTGAAGCACGATGTGTGGGTGGGAGCCCACCTTGAAGCACGAGGTGTGGGTGGGAGCCCACCTTGAAGCACGAGGTGTGGGTGGGAGCCCACCAGGAAGCACGAGGTGTGGGTGGGAGCCCACCTTGAAGTACGATGTGTGGGTGGGAGCCCACCTTGAAGCACGAGGTGTGGGTGGGAGCCCACCTTGAAGCACGAGGTGTGGGTGGGAGCCCACCAGGAAGCACGAGGTGTGGGTGGGAGCCCACCTTGAAGCACGAGGTGTGGGTGGGAGCCCACCAGGAAGCACGAGGTGTGGTGGGAGCCCACCAGGAAGCACGAGGTGTGGGTGGGAGTCCACCTTGAAGCACGAGGTGTGGGTGGGAGCCCACCAGGAAGCACGAGGTGTGGGTGGGAGCCCACCAGGAAGCACGAGGTGTGGGTGGGAGCCCACCTTGAAGCACGAGGTGTGGGTGGGAGCCCACCAGGAAGCACGAGGTGTGGGTGGGAGCCCACCAGGAAGCACGATGTGTGGGTGGGAGCCCACCAGGAAGCACGAGGTGTGGGTGGGAGCCCACCAGGAAGCACGAGGTGTGGGTGGGAGCCCACCAGGAAGCACGAGGTGTGGGTGGGAGCCCACCAGGAAGCACGAGGTGTGGGTGGGAGCCCACCAGGAAGCACAAGGGGTGGGTGGGAGCCCACCTTGAAGCACGAGGTGTGGGTGGGAACCCACCTTGAAGCACGAGGTGTGGGTGGGAACCCACCTT
Organism: Procambarus clarkii; assembly: GCF_040958095.1. Lineage (NCBI taxonomy): Eukaryota > Metazoa > Arthropoda > Malacostraca > Decapoda > Cambaridae > Procambarus > Procambarus clarkii. Next base: position 31,754,913 of record NC_091208.1, read on the forward strand.
GAAGCACGAGGTGTGGGTGGGAACCCACCTTGAAGCACGAGGTGTGGGTGGGAACCCACCTTGAAGCACGAGGTGTGGGTGGGAGCCCACCAGGAAGCACGAGGTGTGGGTGGGAGCCCACCTTGAAGCACGAGGTGTGGGTGGGAGCCCACCTTGAAGCACGAGGTGTGGGTGGGAGCCCACCTTGAAGCACGAGGTGTGGGTGGGAACCCACCTTGAAGCACGAGGTGTGGGTGGGAGCCCACCTTGAAGCACGAGGTGTGGGTGGGAGCCCACCAGGAAGCACGATGTGTGGGTGGGAGCCCACCAGGAAGCACGATGTGTGGGTGGGAGCCCACCTTGAAGCACGAGGTGTGGGTGGGAGACCACCAGGAAGCACGAGGTGTGGGTGGGAGCCCACCAGGAAGCACGATGTGTGGGTGGGAGCCCACCAAGAAGCACGAGGTGTGGGTGGGAGCCCACCTTGAAGCACGAGGTGTGGGTGGGAGCCCACCAGGAAGCACGAGGTGTGGGTGGGAGCCCACCAGGAAGCACGAGGTGTGGGTGGGAGCCCACCAGGAAGCACAAGGTGTGGGTGGGAGCCCACCTTGCAGCACAAGGTGTGGGTGGGAGCCCACCAGGAAGCACAAGGTGTGGGTGGGAGCCCACCTTGCAGCACAAGGTGTGGGTGGGAGCCCACCTTGAAGCACGAGGTGTGGGTGGGAACCCACCTTGAAGCACGAGGTGTGGGTGGGAGCCCACCTTGAAGCACGAGGTGTGGGTGGGAGCCCACCTTGAAGCACGAGGTGTGGGTGGGAGCCCACCAGGAAGCACGAGGTGTGGGTGCGAGCCCACCTTGAAGCACGAGGTGTGGGTGGGAGCCCACCTTGAAACACGATGTGTGGGTGGGAGCCCACCTTGAAGCACGAGGTGTGGGTGGGAGCCCACCTTGAAGCACGAGGTGTGGGTGGGAGCCCACCAGGAAGCACGAGGTGTGGGTGGGAGCCCACCAGGAAGCACGAGGTGTGGGTGGGAGCCCACCTTGAAGCACGAGGTGTGGGTGGGAGCCCACCAGGAAGCACGAGGTGTGGGTGGGAGCCCACCTTGAAGCACGATGTGTGGGTGGGAACCCACCAGGAAGCACGATGTGTGGGTGGGAGCCCACCTTGAAGCACGATGTGTGGGTGGGAGCCCACCTTGAAGCACGAGGTGTGGGTGGGAGCCCACCAGGAAGCACGAGGTGTGGGTGGGAGCCCACCAGGAAGCACGAGGTGTGGGTGGGAGCCCACCTTGAAGCACGAGGTGTGGGTGGGAGCCCACCTTGAAGCACGATGTGTGGGTGGGAGCCCACCAGGAAGCACGAGGTGTGGGTGGGAGCCCACCTTGAAGCACGAGGTGTGGGTGGGAGCCAACCTTGAAGCACGAGGTGTGGGTGGGAGCCCACCAGGAAGCACGAGGTGTGGGTGGGAGCCCACCAGGAAGCACGAGGTGTGGGTGGGAGCCCACCTTGAAGCACGATGTGTGGGTGGGAGCCCACCTTGAAGCACGAGGTGTGGGTGGGAGCCCACCTTGAAGCACGAGGTGTGGGTGGGAGCCCACCTTGAAGCACGATGTGTGGGTGGGAGCCCACCTTGAAGCACGAGGTGTGGGTGGGAGCCCACCTTGAAGCACGAGGTGTGGGTGGGAGCCCACCAGGAAGCACGAGGTGTGGGTGGGAGCCCACCTTGAAGCACGAGGTGTGGGTGGGAGCCCACCAGGAAGCACGAGGTGTAGGTGGGAGCCCACTTTGAAGCACGATGTGTGGGTGGGAACCCACCAGGAAGCACGATGTGTGGGTGGGAGCCCACCTTGAAGCACGATGTGTGGGTGGGAGCCCACCAGGAAGCACGAGGTGTGGGTGGGAGCCCACCAGGAAGCACGAGGTGTGGGTGGGAGCCCACCTTGAAGCACGAGGTGTGGGTGGGAGCCCACCAGGAAGCACGAGGTGTGGGTGGGAGCCCACCAGGAAGCACGAGGTGTGGGTGGGAACCCACCAGGAAGCACGAGGTGTGGGTGGGAGCCCACCAGGAAGCACGAGGTGTGGGTGGGAGCCCACCTTGAAGCACGAGGTGTGGGTGGGAACCCACCAGGAAGCACGATGTGTGGGTGGGAGCCCACCTTGAAGCACGATGTGTGGGTGGGAGCCCACCAGGAAGCACGAGGTGTGGGTGGGAACCCACCTTGAAGCACGAGGTGTGGGTGGGAGCCCACCAGGAAGCACGAGGTGTGGGTGGGAGCCCACCAGGATGCACGAGGTGTGGGTGGGAGCCCACCAGGAAGCACGAGGTGTGGGTGGGAACCCACCTTGAAGCACGAGGTGTGGGTGGGAGCCCACCAGGAAGCACAAGGTGTGGGTGGGAGCCCACCAGGAAGCACGAAGTGTGGGTGGGAGCCCACCTTGAAGCACGATGTGTGGGTGGGAGCCCACCTTGAAGCACGAGGTGTGGGTGGGAGCCCACCTTGAAGCACGAGGTGTGGGTGGGAGCCCACCAGGAAGCACGAGGTGTGGGTGGGAGCCCACCTTGAAGCACAATGTGTGGGTGGGAGCCCACCTTGAAGCACGAGGTGTGGGTGGGAGCCCACCTTGACGCACGAGGTGTGGGTGGGAGCCCACCAGGAAGCACGAGGTGTGGGTGGGAGCCCACCTTGAAGCACGAGGTGTGGGTGGGAGCCCATCAGGAAGCACGAGGTGTGGGTGAAAGCCCACCTTGAAGCACGATGTGTGGGTGGGAACCCACCAGGAAGCACGATGTGTGGGTGGGAGCCCACCTTGAAGCACGATGTGTGGGTGGGAGCCCACCTTGAAGCACGAGGTGTGGGTGGGAGCCCACCAGGAAGCACGAGGTGTGGGTGGGAGCCCACCAGGAAGCAAGAGGTGTGGGTGGGAGCCCACCTTGAAGCACGAGGTGTGGGTGGGAGCCCACCTTGAAGCACGATGCGTGGGTGGGAGCCCACCAGGAAGCACGAGGTGTGGGTGGGAGCCCACCTTGAAGCACGAGATGTGGGTGGGAGCCCACCTTGAAGCACGAGGTGTGGGTGGGAGCCCACCAGGAAGCACGAGGTGTGGGTGGGAGCCCACCTTGAAGCACGATGTGTGGGTGGGAGCCCACCTTGAAGCACGAGGTGTGGGTGGGAGCCCACCTTGAAGCACGAGGTGTGGGTGGGAGCCCACCAGGAAGCACGAGGTGTGGGTGGGAGCCCACCTTGAAGTACGATGTGTGGGTGGGAGCCCACCTTGAAGCACGAGGTGTGGGTGGGAGCCCACCTTGAAGCACGAGGTGTGGGTGGGAGCCCACCAGGAAGCACGAGGTGTGGGTGGAAGCCCACCTTGAAGCACGAGGTGTGGGTGGGAGCCCACCAGGAAGCACGAGGTGTGGGTGGGAGCCCACCTTGAAGCACGAGGTGTGGGTGGGAGCCCACCAGGAAGCACGAGGTGTGGTGGGAGCCCACCAGGAAGCACGAGGTGTGGGTGGGAGTCCACCTTGAAGCACGAGGTGTGGGTGGGAGCCCACCAGGAAGCACGAGGTGTGGGTGGGAGCCCACCAGGAAGCACGAGGTGTGGGTGGGAGCCCACCTTGAAGCACGAGGTGTGGGTGGGAGCCCACCAGGAAGCACGAGGTGTGGGTGGGAGCCCACCAGGAAGCACGATGTGTGGGTGGGAACCCACCAGGAAGCACGAGGTGTGGGTGGGAGCCCACCAGGAAGCACGAGGTGTGGGTGGGAGCCCACCAGGAAGCACGAGGTGTGGGTGGGAGCCCACCAGGAAGCACGAGGTGTGGGTGGGAGCCCACCAGGAAGCACAAGGGGTGGGTGGGAGCCCACCTTGAAGCACGAGGTGTGGGTGGGAACCCACCTTGAAGCACGAGGTGTGGGTGGGAACCCACCTTGAAGCACGAGGTGTGGGTGGGAACCCACCTTGAAGCACGAGGTGTGGGTGGGAACCCACCTTGAAGCACGAGGTGTGGGTGGGAGCCCACCAGGAAGCACGAGGTGTGGGTGGGAGCCCACCTTGAAGCACGAGGTGTGGGTGGGAGCCCACCTTGAAGCACGAGGTGTGGGTGGGAGCCCACCTTGAAGCACGAGGTGTGGGTGGGAACCCACCTTGAAGCACGAGGTGTGGGTGGGAGCCCACCTTGAAGCACGAGGTGTGGGTGGGAGCCCACCAGGAAGCACGATGTGTGGGTGGGAGCCCACCAGGAAGCACGATGCTTGGGTGGGAGCCCACCTTGAAGCACGAGGTGTGGGTGGGAGACCACCAGGAAGCACGAGGTGTGGGTGGGAGCCCACCAGGAAGCACGATGTGTGGGTGGGAGCCCACCAAGAAGCACGAGGTGTGGGTGGGAGCCCACCTTGAAGCACGAGGTGTGGGTGGGAGCCCACCAGGAAGCACGAGGTGTGGGTGGGAGCCCACCAGGAAGCACGAGGTGTGGGTGGGAGCCCACCAGGAAGCACAAGGTGTGGGTGGGAGCCCACCTTGCAGCACAAGGTGTGGGTGGGAGCCCACCAGGAAGCACAAGGTGTGGGTGGGAGCCCACCCTGCAGCACAAGGTGTGGGTGGGAGCCCACCTTGAAGCACGAGGTGTGGGTGGGAACCCACCTTGAAGCACGAGGTGTGGGTGGGAGCCCACCTTGAAGCACGAGGTGTGGGTGGGAGCCCACCTTGAAGCACGAGGTGTGGGTGGGAGCCCACCTTGAAGCACGAGGTGTGGGTGGGAGCCCACCTTGAAGCACGAGGTGTGGGTGGGAGCCCACCAGGAAGCACGAGGTGTGGGTGGGAGCCCACCTTGAAGCACGAGGTGTGGGTGGGAACCCACCTTGAAGCACGAGGTGTGGGTGGGAGCCCACCAGGAAGCACGAGGTGTGGGTGGGAGCCCACCTTGAAGCACGAGGTGTGGGTGGGAGCCCACCTTGAAGCACGAGGTGTGGGTGGGAACCCACCTTGAAGCACGAGGTGTGGGTGGGAACCCACCTTGAAGCACGAGGTGTGGGTGGGAACCCACCTTGAAGCACGAGGTGTGGGTGGGAACCCACCTTGAAGCATGAGGTGTGGGTGGGAGCCCACCAGGAAGCACGAGGTGTGGGTGGGAGCCCACCTTGAAGCACGAGGTGTGGGTGGGAGCCCGCCTTGAAGCACGAGGTGTGGGTGGGAACCCACCTTGAAGCACGAGGTGTGGGTGGGAGCCCACCAGGAAGCACGAGGTGTGGGTGGGAGCCCACCTTGAAGCACGAGGTGTGGGTGGGAACCCACCTTGAAGCACGAGGTGTGGGTGGGAGCCCACCAGGAAGCACGAGGTGTGGGTGGGAGCCCACCTTGAAGCACGAGGTGTGGGTGGGAGCCCACCTTGAAGCACGAGGTGTGGGTGGGAACCCACCTTGAAGCACGAGGTGTGGGTGGGAACCCACCTTGAAGCACGAGGTGTGGGTGGGAACCCACCTTGAAGCACGAGGTGTGGGTGGGAACCCACCTTGAAGCACGAGGTGTGGGTGGGAGCCCACCAGGAAGCACGAGGTGTGGGTGGGAGCCCACCTTGAAGCACGAGGTGTGGGTGGGAGCCCGCCTTGAAGCACGAGGTGTGGGTGGGAACCCACCTTGAAGCACGAGGTGTGGGTGGGAGCCCACCTTGAAGCACGAGGTGTGGGTGGGAGCCCACCAGGAAGCACGATGTGTGGGTGGGAGCCCACCAGGAAGCACGATGTGTGGGTGGGAGCCCACCTTGAAGCACGGGGTGTGGGTGGGAGCCCACCAGGAAGCACGAGGTGTGGGTGGGAGCCCACCTTGAAGCACGAGGTGTGGGTGGGAGCCCACCAGGAAGCACAAGGTGTGGGTGGGAGCCCACCTTGCAGCACGAGGTGTGGGTGGGAACCCACCTTGAAGCACGAGGTGTGGGTGGGAGCCCACCTTGAAGCACGAGGTGTGGGTGGGATCCCACCAGGAAGCACGATGTGTGGGTGGGAGCCCACCAGGAAGCACGATGTGTGGGTGGGAGCCCACCTTGAAGCACGAGGTGTGGGTGGGAGCCCACCGGGAAGCACGAGGTGTGGGTGGGAGCCCACCTTGAAGCACGAGGTGTGGGTGGGAGCCCACCAGGAAGCACGAGGTGTGGGTGGGAGCCCACCTTGAAGCACGAGGTGTGGGTGGGAGCCCACCAGGAAGCACGAGGTGTGGGTGGGAGCCCACCTTGAAGCACGAGGTGTGGGTGGGAGCCCACCAGGAAGCACGATGTGTTGGTGGGAGCCCACCAGGAAGCACAAGTAGACCAGATTTCCTATTCAACTAACTCATTCTTTTCCCCTAGTAATTTAGGTAGACGTAATGAGGGTACAATGGCAGAAGTCGTCTGATTACATTAGTCAGACTAAGAGTTTTTGCTCTCCTTAAGTTTGGGTTAAGGACTTGCCATACTTATTTGCCCCGAGAGATACGATCTGATAGTAGCTTCATACTAAGGTGTCCAATATTCAACTATATGCACTCGGGGCGAATATATAAATAATGGTGTTCCACTCTATTCGGGGTTCGAACCTGGGTTATCTCATTTGAGAGCCGAGAGGGCGTGTCTTCTAAACATTACCTTGGAATTGATTTAATATTGTTATTACTATCGAGCTCATTGTGTGTGCCTGTGTTCACCAGCTCTCAACATCAGTTCCCGCCTCACCAACTACATGATTGCCATCATTGGTTCACCGTTCACGGTGCGTCAGGAGTTCCTGATGACGGCCGAGGGCGCGGCCTTCACCCGGGACGCTCACGCCCACCTCCTCTCCACCATGCGTCGCCTCGACATGTCCTTCAGTCAGCTAGTCGACGCTGTCTCTTACAGGTGAGAAATAATCAGCTGCCTGTCGACGTACATGCATTTACCTGAGGGCCACACACCTGCCTACTCTGGGTAACATCACACACCTGCCTACTCTGGGTAACACCACACCTGCCTACTCTGGGTAACACCACACACCTGCCTACTCTGGGTTACACCACACACCTGCCTACTCTGGGTTACACCACACACCTGCCTACTCTGGGTAACATCACACACCTGCCTACTCTGGGTAACACCACACCTGCCTACTCTGGGTAACACCACACACCTGCCTACTCTGGGTAACACCACACACCTGCCTACTCTGGGTAACATCACACACCTGCCTACTCTGGGTAACACCACACACCTGCCTACTCTGGGTAACACCACACACCTGCCTACTCTGGGTAACACCACACACCTGCCTACTCTGGGTTACACCACACACCTGCCTACTCTGGGTAACATCACACACCTGCCTACTCTGGGTAACACCACACACCTGCCTACTCTGGGTAACATCACACACCTGCCTACTCGGGTTACACCACACACCTTCCTACTCTGGGTAACACCACACACCTGCCTACTCTGGGTTACACCACACACCTTCCTACTCTGGGTAACACCACACACCTGCCTACTCTGGGTAACACCACACACCTGCCTACTCTGGGTAACACCACACACCTTCCTACTCTGGGTAACACCACACACCTGCCTACTCTGGGTAACACCACACACCTGCCTACTCTGGGTAACACCACACACCTGCCTACTCTGGGTAACACCACACACCTGCCTACTCTGGGTAACACCACACACCTGCCTACTCTGGGTCAAGCAACGGAGAGGGGCACTTATATTCTCATGATTAATGTGATAACTTTAACACTGTAAACATAACAGTAAAACAATCAATGGTAAATTCCCCAGTAAATACTAAACAAACGCGACCAGATAATATGGTAATGTTCAGTCCAGTTGAACATGACGAACTCATCCTGCAGGTATCACCCAGTTGAACATGATGAACTCATCCTGCAGGTATCACCCAGTTGAACATGATGAACTCATCCTGCAGGTATCACCCAGTTGAACATGATGAACTCATCCTGCAGGTATCACCCAGTTGAACATGATGAACTCATCCTGCAGGTATCACCCAGTTGAACATGATGAACTCATCCTGCAGGTATCACCCAGTTGAACATGATGAACTCATCCTGCAGGTATCACCCAGTTGAACATGATGAACTCATCCTGCAGGTATCACCTAGTTGAACATGATGAACTCATCCTGCAGGTATCACCCAGTTGAACATGATGAACTCAGTGTATATGTGATGATGAATATATATATATATATATATATATATATATATATATATATATATATATATATATATATATATATATATATATATATATATATTATATATATATATATATATATATGCGAACAAGCCTGAATGGTCCCCAGGACATATGCAACTGAAAACTCACACCCCAGAAGTGACTCGAACCCATACTCCCAGAAGCAACGCATCTGGTATGTACAAGACGCCTTAATCCACTTGACCATCACGACCGGACATAATGAGGTGATAGCCGAGGCTATTTGAACCACCCCACCGCCGGCACTCGGATAGTTATCTTGGGCATAGCATTTTACCAAATCACCTCATTCTTTGGGGCAACACGTGAGGAACACAAATGCGAACAAGCCTGAATGGTCCCCAGGACATATGCAACTGAAAACTCACACCCCAGAAGTGACTCGAACCCATACTCCCAGAAGCAACGCATCTGGTATGTACAAGACGCCTTAATCCACTTGACCATCACGACCGGACATAATGAGGTGATAGCCGAGGCTATTTGAACCACCCCACCGCCGGCACTCGGATAGTTATCTTGGGCATAGCATTTTACCAAATCACCTCATTCTTTGGGGCAACACGTGAGGAACACAAATGCGAACAAGCCTGAATGGTCCCCAGGACATATGCAACTGAAAACTCACACCCCAGAAGTGACTCGAACCCATACTCCCAGAAGCAACGCATCTGGTATGTACAAGACGCCTTAATCCACTTGACCATCACGACCGGACATAATGAGGTGATAGCCGAGGCTATTTGAACCACCCCACCGCCGGCACTCGGATAGTTATCTTGGGCATAGCATTTTACCAAATCACCTCATTCTTTGGGGCAACACGTGAGGAACACAAATGCGAACAAGCCTGAATGGTCCCCAGGACATATGCAACTGAAAACTCACACCCCAGAAGTGACTCGAACCCATACTCCGTGTTGCCCCAAAGAATGAGGTGATTTGGTAAAATGCTATGCCCAAGATAACTATCCGAGTGCCGGCGGTGGGGTGGTTCAAATAGCCTCGGCTATCACCTCATTATGTCCGGTCGTGATGGTCAAGTGGATTAAGGCGTCTTGTACATACCAGATGCGTTGCTTCTGGGAGTATGGGTTCGAGTCACTTCTGGGGTGTGAGTTTTCAGTTGCATATGTCCTGGGGACCATTCAGGCTTGTTCGCATTTGTGTTCCTCACGTGTTGCCCCAAAGAATGAGGTGATTTGGTAAAATGCTATGCCCAAGATAACTATCCGAGTGCCGGCGGTGGGGTGGTTCAAATAGCCTCGGCTATCACCTCATTATGTCCGGTCGTGATGGTCAAGTGGATTAAGGCGTCTTGTACATACCAGATGCGTTGCTTCTGGGAGTATGGGTTCGAGTCACTTCTGGGGTGTGAGTTTTCAGTTGCATATGTCCTGGGGACCATTCAGGCTTGTTCGCATTTGTGTTCCTCACGTGTTGCCCCAAAGAATGAGGTGATTTGGTAAAATGCTATGCCCAAGATAACTATCCGAGTGCCGGCGGTGGGGTGGTTCAAATAGCCTCGGCTATCACCTCATTATGTCCGGTCGTGATGGTCAAGTGGATTAAGGCGTCTTGTACATACCAGATGCGTTGCTTCTGGGAGTATGGGTTCGAGTCACTTCTGGGGTGTGAGTTTTCAGTTATATATATATATATATATATATATATATATATATATATATATATATATATATATATATATATATATATATATATATATATATATATATATATATATATATATATATATATATATTTTATATAATATATATATATATATACACATACATACCCTTTTTTATATTTATATATATATATTTTATATAATATATATATATATATATACATACATACATACCCTGTATACACTTACGACATACCAGACCATGACGACCATATTGGTCTGCCATCGCAGTTCCACAGATGCACCTATGTTCGGTGAGGATGGGGGCGGCAAGGCGAAGGGCAACTCCAATGCGGAGAGCGTCATGACTGAGGCGAGTTCCAGGGCTGCATTGGGCACCGCAAATAAAAAATCCCCAGCGTGGGGTGCTGTTACCGCTAGGAGGCGGGCTTTGTTTTCGGCATCAGCGTTGTCAATCATTGCTGTGACAGTCTTTTCCATTATGGGGCTATCCCAGTGGGCCTGCTTGTGGTCTTTTGAGACTTGTTGTCGGGGTAGAGAGTGTGCAATGGTGTCCCATTGTCTGGCTGCTTCCATGAACGTTTGATCATGAGTTCCCGCTGTCTCTCTCATACGCTCTGGTAGGATCTGCCCTACCAATTCGTTGGCTGCTGTACATGAGGATAAGAATGCTGGAAGTGTTCCCTCAGTTGCCTTTCGTATGCCTATCCCCCCCAAATCTCACTGGTAGTGTTGCTTGGTCCCACTGACTGTCATCTAAATCTAGGTTGAGCGCCTTCCTGAATAGGGACCTGAGGAGCTCATCATGTTGATTTAGAAGTGGGTTGCCAAAAGTTGGTGCACACCTTAAAAAGTATGTTAGCCTGGGCAAGGTAAGGCACTTTGTGAGAAGGTAGAGGGCATCGTGGGAGTTCAAGTCCCTTATTCTCGCTTCCATCCTCTTTAGGTCTCTAAACTTTTCGTCAAGAACTGCAGCAATGGCATTGTGGCCCAGAGGTGCTCCAAGTAGTGTGCTGTCGGTGGGTTTAATGACTGAGGCTTCTGGTAAAACTGATTTCACTGCTCTAATAATTACCTCACTGGATGCAATAATTTTGCACTTGGCGGGGTTAAGAACGAGACCCATGGACTGTGCCGCCAGAGTGCCATCATCCTGGAACCAGATGTTGAGCTCACTGGACAGTCTGGTTGTAATTTCTCGAACCGCTATGCAAAAGAGGAAGGGTGCAAGTGGGTCTCCCTGTTGAATTCCCTCTGCTGAGGTGACTTCATGTTTGCCAAACAGGAGGGTTGAGTCTTTGCTGTAGCCTGCTGACACAAACGGGAGAATGCTTGGGCAATGTTCCTGGACTGGAGTGAGGACTGCTTCCCTTTTGACCGAGTTGAAAGCGTTTTTAAAATCTAATTTTACTACTTCCTGGTCTTCAGTAAGAGAGCTAATGTAGGCTCGTGCAGCATGAGCCGCTGCTTCACAGCCTTGGGGGACTCCAAACCCCAGCTGGTTGGGTTGCAGCATGGTGGCTGCTTCCGTTCGGATACTTCTGACAGCAGCCCTTGCAACTAGGCGGCGAAGGGTATTACCAACGGCAATGGGTCTGATCCCTCCCCCCTTCTTTTTCAGGGCACATAGGGCAGGGCACAAAATTGACATTTTCACATTCTCTTCAATGTATCTAAGAGCTCTTCGAGTTGTGAGTCCAGAATTCTTAGACGATGAGTTTAAGAATATTGATTCGATTGGTCTTAAGCTTTGTTACCCACTGAATTTTTTGGAAGTTTGTCGTAACAAAGCACGTCGTACATATTATAAAAATGTATGCAGTGAAAGGATTCGCCCAAAGAATGTGTTATGTTTACCATATTTCTCTGGGTTTGAGAATATTGTCAAGGCCTTGAAACTTTTTAATATAGATGTAATGTTTAGCTACGAAAACACTGTTGGTAAGCTATTAGTTAGGAACAGCCCTCGTAGTGATAATTGCGTCATTTATAAAATACCTTGTAAGGAATGTAATAAGTTCTATGTCGGGCAAACATCTAAAGATTTAAAATGTAGAATATCGCAACATAAATACTCTGTAAGACATGGCCAATTGTCTAATGCTTTGTTTGTTCATTTGTCAGAAAAAGCTCACCAAATTGATTGGGAGAGTGCTTCTTCAATAACAAATTGTAAAAGCACCTATAACAGAAACATAATTGAATCTGCTTTGATACAGATCACCAAAGAAAGTAATTTGAATATTAGCAGTGGTCTATATAACTTAGATCCATTTCTAATAGATCAGCTAAAGGGCGATTTAAGTAGGATCATTGGAAAACATTTGTCTCACTAATTCATTGTATATATTTACCATTTTATGCTATAATTATCTATGTATTGTGCTTGTGTATGTGTGCTGTATCAGATGGGCCATTGTGCGACATCAGATGGGCCAATTAGCTGCATCTGATGGGCCAATGGGCCGTCTGCACTGTCCACGTATTGTACCTCACCTCACTTCACCATTCTCTCCTGCCTATTTATACCCATCACTCGATCTGTAAAATCACTCCTTCTGAAGATGTATTAATATACGAAAGTACTTAAGGAAATTCCTGTTTCATTTTTCCTCCGTGGTCTGACATTGTCACATTTTTAATCACGTGTTTATTTTCGTGATATACACACATATATGTATATATGTCGTACCTAGTAGCCAGAACGCACTTCTTAGCCTACTATGCAAGGCCCGATTTGGCTAATAGGCCAAGTTTTCTTGAATTAATATATTTTCTCTAATTTTTTTCTTATGAAATGATAAAGCTATCCATTTCATTATGTATGAGGTCAATTTTTTTTTATTGGAGTTAAAATTAACGTAGATATATGACCGAACCTAACCAACCCTACCTAACCTAACCTAACCAATCTCTATAGGTTAGGTTAGGTTAGGTAGCCGAAAAAGTTAGGTTAGGTTAGGTTAGGTAGGTTAGGTATTCGAAAAACAATTAATTCATGAAAACTGGGTTTATTAGGCAAATCGGGCCTTGCATAGTAGGCTGAGAAGTGAGTTCTGGCTACTAGGTACGACATATATATATATATATATATATATATATATATATATATATATATATATATATATATATATATATATATATATATATATTTAACTTCAACTAGAAATTGTACAAATAATAATAATAATCATAATGGGAATTTATACGGCTTCATGTCTACTCAGATGTTAAATCTTTCACTGCCTCATTACCATCACCGTCTGTGAGAGCGATTACGGGTGTCAGTTTGCACACTGCCTCTTCTTCTTTCTTCACTCAACTTATTCTATTCTTCTTCTATATCTTGTGATGGACCGCTGACACCCCTTCACGAATCTTGTAAGTAATCACTCCATGCATAGGGGAATAACAGGGACCTGGATCATTCGTTGGTCATGTCACCAGATTATTCCCAGAACTGAGAGGTATGATCGAGCTACGAGGAAAGGCTAAGGGAGCTAAACCTCACGTCCCTGGAAAACAGAAGAGTAAGGGAAGACATGATAACCACCTTCAAAATTCTCAGGGGAATTGACAGGGTGGACAAACTCTTTAGCACGGGTTGAACACAAACAAGGGAACACAGGTGGACAATTAGTGCCCAAATGAGCCATAGGGACATTAGAAGGAATTTTTTCAGAGTAGTTACCAAATGGAATGCATTAAGTAGCCTCCATGGTGTAGTGGTAAAACACTCGCCTGGCGTTCCGCGAGCGATTTGTCATGGGTTCGTATCCTGGCCGGGGAGGATTTACTGGGCGCAAATCCTTAACTGTAGCCTCTGTTTAACTCAACAGTAAAATGTGTACTTGGTTGTAACAACGATTCTTCGCGGCGGGGATCGTATTCCAGGGACCTGCCCGACACGCTACGCGTACTAGTGGCTGTTCAACTATGTAACAACTCTTGTATATATCTCAAAAAAAAAAAGTAGTAATGTGGTGGAGGCTGACTCCATACACAGTTTCAAATGTAGATATGATAGAACCCAATAGGCTCAAGAATATGTACACCTGTTGTTTGATTGTGGTGCTACCCTACCTGTCGCCCCCACCACACAACACCCTACCTGTTGCCCCCACCACACAACACCCTACCTGTCGCCCCCACCACACAACACCCTACCTGTCGCCCCCACCACACAACACCCTACCTGTCGCCCCCACCACACAACACCCTACCTGTCGCCCCCACCACACAACACCCTACCTGTCGCCCCCACCACACAACACCCTACCCGTCGCCCCCACCACACAACACCCTACCTGTCGCCCCCACCACACAACACCCTACCTGTCGCCCCCACCACACAACACCCTACCTGTCGCCCCCACCACACAACACCCTACCCGTCGCCCCCACCACACAACACCCTACCTGTCGCCCCCACCACACAACACCCTACCTGTCGCCCCCACCACACAACACCCTACCCGTCGCCCCCACCACACAACACCCTACCCGTCGCCCCCACCACACAACACCCTACCTGTCGCCCCACCACACAACACCCTACCTGTCGCCCCACCACACAACACCCTACCTGTCGCCCCACCACACAACACCCTACCTGTCGCCCCCACTACAAAACACCCTGCCCGTCGCCCCACCACACAACACCCTACCTGTCGCCCCACCACACAACACCCTACCTGTCGCCCCCACTACACAACACCCTACCCGTCGCCCCACCACACAACACCCTACCTGTCGCCCCACCACACAACACCCTACCCGTCGCCCCCACCACACAACACCCTACCCGTCGCCCCCACCACACAACACCCTACCCGTCGCCCCCCACCACACAACACCCTACCTGTCGCCCCCATCACACAACACCCTACCCGTCGCCCCCACCACACAACACCCTACCCGTCGCCCCCACCACACAACACCCTACCCGTCGCCCCCCACCACACAACACCCTACCTGTCGCCCCCATCACACAACACCCTACCCGTCGCCCCCACCACACAACACCCTACCTGTCGCCCCCACCACACAACACCCTACCTGTCGCCCCCACCACACAACACCCTACCTGTCGCCCCCACCACACAACACCCTACCCGTCGCCCCCCACCACACAACACCCTACCCGTCGCCCCCACCACACAACACCCTACCTGTCGCCCCCCACCACACAACACCCTACCTGTCGCCCCCACCACACAACACCCTACCTGTCGCCCCCCACCACACAACACCCTACCTGTCGCCCCCCACCACACAACACCCTACCTGTCGCCAGCACCACACAACACCCTACCTGTCGCCCCCACTACACAACACCCTACCCGTCGCCCCACCACACATCACCCTACCTGTCGCCCCCCACCACACAACACCCTACCTGTCGCCCCCACCACACAACACCCTACCTGTCGCCCCCACCACACAACACCCTACCTGTCGCCCCCCACCACACAACACCCTACCTGTCGCCCCACCACACAACACCCTACCTGTCGCCCCCACTACACAACACCCTACCCGTCGCCCCACCACACAACACCCTACCTGTCGCCCCCACCACACAACACCCTACCTGTCGCCCCACCACACAACACCCTACCTGTCGCCCCCACTACACAACACCCTACCCGTCGCCCCACCACACAACACCCTACCTGTCGCCCCCACCACACAACACCCTACCTGTCGCCCCACCACACAACACCCTACCCGTCGCCTCACCACACAACACCCTACCTGTCGCCCCCACCACACAACACCCTACCTGTCGCCCCCACCACACAACACCCTACCTGTCGCCCCCACCACACAACACCCTACCTGTCGCCCCCACCACACAACACCCTACCTGTCGCCCCCACCACACAACTCCCTACCTGTCGCCCCCACCACACAACACCCTACCTGTCGCCCCCCACCACACAACACCCTACCTGTCGCCCCCACTACACAACACCCTACCCGTCGCCCCACCACACAACACCCTACCTGTCGCCCCACCACACAACACCCTACCCGTCGCCCCCACCACACAACACCCTACCCGTCGCCCCCACCACACAACACCCTACCTGTCGCCCCACCACACAACACCCTACCTGTCGCCCACACCACACAACACCCTACCTGTCGCCCCCACCACACAACACCCTACCTGTCGCCCTCACTACACAACACCCTACCCGTCGCCCCACCACACAACACCCTACCTGTCGCCCCACCACACAACACCCTACCTGTCGCCCCCACCACACAACATCCTACCTGTCGCCCCCACCACACAACACCCTACCTGTCGCCCCCACTACACAACACCCTACCTGTCGCCCCCACCACACAACACCCTACCCGTCGCCCCCACCACACAACACCCTACCCGTCGCCCCCCACCACACAACACCCTACCTGTCGCCCCCATCACACAACACCCTACCCGTCGCCCCCACCACACAACACCCTACCCGTCGCCCCCACCACACAACACCCTACCCGTCGCCCCCCACCACACAACACCCTACCTGTCGCCCCCATCACACAACACCCTACCCGTCGCCCCCACCACACAACACCCTACCTGTCGCCCCCACCACACAACACCCTACCTGTCGCCCCCACCACACAACACCCTACCCGTCGCCCCCCACCACACAACACCCTACCCGTCGCCCCCACCACACAACACCCTACCTGTCGCCCCCCACCACACAACACCCTACCTGTCGCCCCCACCACACAACACCCTACCTGTCGCTCTCCACCACACAACACCCTACCTGTCGCCCCCACCACACAACACCCTACCTGTCGGCCCCACCACACAACACCCTACCTGTCGCCCCCACTACACAACACCCTACCCGTCGCCCCACCACACATCACCCTACCTGTCGCCCCCCACCACACAACACCCTACCTGTCGCCCCCCACCACACAACACCCTACCTGTCGCCCCCACCACACAACACCCTACCTGTCGCCCCCCACCACACAACACCCTACCTGTCGCCCCACCACACAACACCCTACCTGTCGCCCCCACTACACAACACCCTACCCGTCGCCCCACCACACAACACCCTACCTGTCGCCCCCACCACACAACACCCTACCTGTCGCCCCACCACACAACACCCTACCCGTCGCCTCACCACACAACACCCTACCTGTCGCCCCCACCACACAACACCCTACCTGTCGCCCCCACCACACAACACCCTACCTGTCGCCCCCACCACACAACACCCTACCTGTCGCCCCCACCACACAACACCCTACTTGTCGCCCCCACCACACAACACCCTACCTGTCGCCCCCACCACACAACTCCCTACCTGTCGCCCCCACCACACAACACCCTACCTGTCGCCCCCCACCACACAACTCCCTACCTGTCGCCCCCACCACACAACACCCTACCTGTCGCCCCCACCACACAACACCCTACCTGTCGCCCCCACCACACAACACTCTACATGTCGCCCCCACTACACAACACCTTACCTGTCGCCCCCCACCACACAACACCCTACCTGTCGCCCCCACCACACAACACCCTACCTGTCGCCCCCACCACACAACACCCTACCTGTCGCCCCCACCACACAACACTCTACATGTCGCCCCCACTACACAACACCCTACCTGTCGCCCCCACCACACAACACCCTACCTGTCGCCCCCACCACACAACACCCTACCTGTCGCCCCCACCACACAACACCCTACCTGTCGCCCCCACCACACAACACCCTACCTGTCGCCCCCACCACACAACACCCTACCCGTCGCCCCACCACACAACACCCTACCTGTCGCCCCACCACACAACACCCTACCTGTCGCCCCACCACACAACACCCTACCCGTCGCCCCACCACACGCCCTCCCCTTGTTATACACACTCTGGTTTGCCCCCCCCCCCCATTACAGAGATATTTCCTCGTCGCTCTGTCATCTTCACTGAAACAAGAACTTTACAGCCTCCACATCTCAACCTGCACCCCCTCCCCATCAGCCCCACATACACCCTCCTTCTCCCCCTCTCCCATAATGGCAAAGGAGGTACTTGAACCTGGGTTCCGGTGATTCCCAAACACCTACCCTAACCGACTTGTCGGTTAGGGTAGGTGTCTGGGAATTAGTGTAGTATTTGTCGATTAGTATACTTACTCACTTTAATAACTAGTAATTTAGTAAAGTGTAATTTGTTAATTTCACCCTTCAGACTGTCGAATTAAATATTTATTGAACAATTATATGGATTTTAAATTGATTTCTGCTATGTGGCAAATAAATCTCGTTTCCTAGAAGAAATTGCATGAATACAATTTTCTTAGATTGAGTAACTAAAGTAGTTTGATTGACATTTAATTAAAACAAAATCAGCAGCAATATTATTTTCTGCATATTGTATTAGAACTTAGTGAGTGTTGTCAGAAATTTCCGACAAATGCACTAATAACCGTTATGAATTATTTTAGCCTATCCTATTAGTTCTGTTATCTTGCCATACATGAATTGTATTATAAACTATGAGAAGATTAAAAATTTAATTCTTTAATGTTGTGAATTTATCTATTTCAAAATGTATAGTTTAATTTATCTTTAAACAGTTGCAATATATAAAATATTTATTATTTAAATATTGGATAACCTAGTTAATAATACTTAATTAAGTGGCAAGTAATTAACTTACGCTCATAAGTGGGCTCATAAGCCCATGGTATAACTGGTCTGCAAAGGAAAAAAAAAAAGAGTTATTGCACAAACCTACCAAAAAGGGGGATCCACTTTAGCTCATCTCACCAAACTCTTAATACCATTATTTTATGTGTATTGCAGACCTAATGCTCAGTCTTTATTTGCTAAGACTTAGCTCTTTCGTTAGGCCAGAGCATTTATGCCCGAAACGCTTTGCGTAATAGTGGCTTTAGGCATTGTATGTACTAGCTATACCTATAAGTTAAACAATCCTTGTAAATATTTATTGTATGTATGTACCTTACCTAAATAAAATTGTATTGTAGTGTTGTTCACTATCATATAGTGCCGTGGGGTGTGTTATGGCGTCTGGCTCCTTCAGCTAGGGTTTCAGGCGTCGGGTGTGGCATTACTCCACCTCACCGTTTGTTTCTCATTTAATTCACTTATAGTTTTTTTCACCACAATATCTGTCCACAGAATAGATCAACAGCTTAATATGATAGCATACACTTCGTGGTGTGTAGTGTGTGTGTAGCGTAGTGTGTGTGTTAAGGTATTTTGATGTGAGTTGTCTGGCTCTTTGCTAGTGTGACGTCAGTGTAGACTCACACTCCTCTCACAGTTTATGGCAAGACACACACTTAAGTTCTCTTAAATATTGTGTCTTAATGTTTATACACTATAATGTGTAGATTACACCACCCTACAAATGTTCACGGTTCTGTAAAATAGCTGAAACTCAGCGTATACTACCGTGGTGTGTTGTTGTTGTTGATTAAGGCGTGATAACCATGGTGGGATCCGATGTATCCCGGCGTACCCGTGAAGAGTTAATCGTGAAGCGTAATGGCGAAATGAATGTCGCTTGTCGGCAGAAACTCATGTGCCTCGCGGCCAATAAACATACAGATGGACATATGATTGCGGAGCTCCAGGACTCTCTCAGGGAGGCAAGCACTTGCCCCTCCCCCACACAGAGAACACTGAGTAGCAAAAACAAAAATTCGGCCCCCAACTTAAACGTAAAAAGTCATCCAGTGCCCTCCGGTAAAGCAGAAGCCAGCCGCCCCTCCATGTTTGAGGGCACACAGGGGCCTACCAACTCCCGACACCTCTCGGCCAAGCCGGCGCCGGACACCGTCATCTCGCAGAGAAAACCAGACAGAAACATTCAAAATCTATCAACTATCCTAGGAATAGGAATGCCAAACGGCTGTATCAAAATTCAAAATCGCGAAACAAAGTGATACGGCAGCTCCCAGGCAGAGCAGGACCTAGATTCACAAAGCTCCAACTATTTCTTTATAAGTAGGTGTGCTACGAAGGTTCGTAAGTACCGGTAAGTAAGTACGTGACTGCATGCGATTCAGAAAGCTGTACTTATGAAGTTATTAGCAACTTTCAAAAAGTCCCGCTAGATGTCACTAGTGCTTTTCGTTTGCCAATCAGAGAGCAAGCAATATTCTTCATCTTGAAGATTTAGCCAATCGCGACGCTGGCTTATCGGAACTCACCTGCCTCCTATTTACGTCAAATTTTCCTATAAAATCAGTATATTTCGAAGTAACACTACGTTTTTTCAAATTTTACAGCCAGCATCGACATTGTAGTAAACAAATATGTTACATTTGTTGTTTACCTATGTAATTCTAAGAGATATTATGTAGCTGTCCTTGTTGCTCGGAAGATGCGCTGACAATTATTGTATATATCTACCTGAATTTACCCAAGGGCCACTAACTATCTAGTGGCCTTGACGAGGACAGAAAGCCGGCGGCTTGTTAATGGTCAGGCCAATTGTCTTAATTATATTTTTTAGCTGAATTTTGGCAGTTACAGCTTCAGCGGGTAGGCGGTTCCGTGGGTTTATAACCCTCTTGGTGAATAAACATCTGTTTCAGTCCTACTTGAGAGGACATACTCTCCAACACTATATCTGTGAATGCCCTGTTATCAGTGACTTCATACCAAATGGTATGATGTACTTTGAGCGCTGTAATTGCTTCATACACTCAGGAATATTAGAAGATATTCTTGTGCTGCACCCAGATTTTGCCAGTGGAGGCTAATAGATCAGCATTAAGTATTTTGTTCTCTCCTGATTCCATGTATGACTGGCCATCCTGTGAGGTGAGGATGTTGGATGAGCTTGTAGCTGGTTTTTGATCTACACTGTGTGGTCCTTCATACAGAATAGGGAAGCAGCACATTGCTGTGTATACCTAAACATGTTAAACAAAATACATTGTTTGAGAGGAGTCTTGTAGAAACTGGTAACAGTAATTATAATATAATGTTTCCATGATTCAGTGTTTACCTCTTGTGAAAATTGTGAAGCTGGTGTTTAGTCTGAGTTGATTTTTTTTTCTATAGAGGATGGTACTTTCTCCCTTGATTCCATGTATGCCTAATCAACCTGTGAGATGGGAGTATTAGATGAACTTATAACTAGTTTTTTATCTACACTGTGTAATCTTCCATATAGAATAGGGTAGCAGCACATTACTGTGTATACTTAAGCTTCTTAATAAAAAAAACAGTAATAAATGTTTTAAATTATAGTTTGTATTATTACCAGTATTATCCGTATTAATCATGTTAACCATGGATCATTAAGATCTCATGTTAATATGTAATAGTCATATTTCTTTTGAATCCTTCATTAAATTGTGCATTATGTCTCAATTGTTCACTTCCTTGGATATACTGTATAGTACATAAAGATAGGATAAAAAAAACAAATATTTCTTTCATTATATTTTTTATTTAAATAACTGCATCAATATTTTTACAGCTGACAGGATTGGTTTTACCATACTGGTGCATTGTTTGTTAAAAAAAAAAATGGTTGACTGTTACACACAATGGTGCTACACAGCCTTCCCGGCTTGGTGCCTTCTGTTGACTATTACTTACTTATTGTTACACAGCCAAATTGTGTAACAGGAAGAGGTCTTGGACACAGATTTGTTCCGCGCTAAATGTAGAGGAATCAGCTGATCATTCCTCAAATGAAATAAGTTGCCTCAGCTTATAAGGTAAATAAAATAAGCATTCCTCAAATAAGAAGCTGCCACACCTCACTGCCTTACTGCTACATAGCCTTCCTGGGTTGGTGCCTTCTTTTGATACTTACTTACTGTTACACACAGCCAAATTGTGTAACTGGAAGAGGTCTTGAACCCCTGCTTCCCCCTCTCTTTTTTAACAGGCCATAATAGTCCATATAGTCGGGCGCCTGACAGCTGAGTAGACAGCGCTTCAGATTCGTAGTCCTGAGGTTCCAGGTTCAATCCCCGGTGGAGGCAGACAAATGGGCAAAATGTTTCTTTCACCCTGATGCTCCTGTTACTAAGCAGTAAATAAGTACCTGGGAGTTAGACAGCTGTTTCCTGGGGATGTGTAACAAAAAGGAGACCTGGTCGAGGACCGGGCCACAGAGACGCTAAGCCCCGAAATCATCTCAAGATAACCTTAAGAAGATAAGATAGTCATAATTATAGGCCTATGTATTCAATGGTAAAAGTTCTTGAAGTTTTTACCCTTCTCCTTACCTAACATCATTTGTGCAGCATATTTTTCTTTTATGTCTCACCCAGATTTAATTTCAAAATAAAACTAAACAAAATAAGTTAAAAAATGGGTATGTATAGCTAAGGTACACCCCCTAGCTATAGTTATTGCTAGGTGAACAGAGGCATTTGGTGATAGTAAATGCTCTTACCAGCCCGGGATCATCACCTCTCATATTTCATGTTCATCAGTGTTTATTTGCTTAATAATTACTGGTATAATATCTTGCTATTATAAAACTAATTCTAATATCATTAAAGACATATTTACTACAAGTTTCAAGCAGAAAATTCATATATAGCTAACACGAAGGACTCTTCTTGATGAGACTACCTAGTTAAAATGTTTGATTATAATAAAATCAATCCTCCGTGTTGTGTAGTAGAGAAAAATTGAGTTATATACAGTTTATGTAAAGCTGCGAGTGGTCGAGACCACTCTTAGCTGACGGTGTTTACTTACGAAGATTTTCATACATAAATGCCTACCTGAATACCGATGTAGCCGCTAGGAAGATGCTAAGAAGAAAAACGTTCGTAAGTACATTCGTAACTGCTTCGTGAATCTTGCCCTAGGTGTCCAGACGTTCGCTTGTCGTCAAAGTTGAACTAGGAGTCCGACTGTGGTGTGTTGTTGATTTAGGGGCAACAATGATCGTGGGATTGGATGCGCCCCGGCGTACCCATGTAGGGTTAATCGCGAAGCCTGGAAAGGGTTAAACGCCAAACAGAATCGCGAAACGAATGATGCCAATCACTGGAAACTAATATGCCTGGCAGCAAAGAAACGCAGACAGGCAGATGATTGGGGAGCCCCAGGAGTCCCTCAGGGTGGCGAGCACCAGCCTCGCCCCACACACAGACAACACTGGTAACAAAACGAAAAACTCGGCTCCCAACTAAAACGCAAAAGTCATCCAGAGCTGTCAGGCAGAAGCCAGTGGCCCACCACGACTGAGGGCACACCAGGAGCTCACCAAGACCCACCAAGACCCACCAACTCCCAGCACCTCTTGGCCAAGCCGGCGCCGGATACCATCACCCCGCTGAGAGAACCAGCCAGAAACACGTCAACAACAACAACAACAAAATCTATCAACAATCCCGTGACCCAAGGCGCCAGACGTCGTACAACCGGACCGTTGATTAGGCACGCCAAACGGCAGTTGCAAAGCCAAAACGCGAAAACAGAACGTAGTCAGGCAGCTCACAGGCGGAGGTGATGTCCAGACGTCCGCTCGTCGTCAAGGTTGAATCAGGACTCCTTGACTGTGGTGTGTTGTTGATTTAGGAACAACGACGATCATGGGATCGGATGCTCCCTGGCGTACCCGTTAAGGGTTAATTGCGAAGCCCGGAAAGATGAAACACTAAGCCTAATCGCGAAATTAGTGACGCCAATCACTGGAAACTATTATGCCATGCGGCCAACAAACACAGACAAGCAGATGATTGGGGAGCCCCGGGAGTCCCTCAGGGTGACGAGCACCGGCCCCGCCCCAGGAGTCCCTCAGGGTGACGTGCACCGGCCCCGCCCCAGGAGTCCCTCAGGGTGACGTGCACCGGCCCCGCCCCAGGAGTCCCTCAGGGTGACGAGCACCGGCCCCGCCCCAGGAGTCCCTCAGGGTGACGAGCACCGGCCCCGCCCCAGGAGTCCCTCAGGGTGACGAGCACCGGCCCCGCCCCAGGAGTCCCTCAGGGTGACGAGCACCGGCCCCGCCCCAGGAGTCCCTCAGGGTGACGTGCACCGGCCCCGCCCCAGGAGTCCCTCAGGGTGACGAGCACCGGCCCCGCCCCAGGAGTCCCTCAGGGTGACGAGCAACGGCCCCGCACCAGGAGTCCCTCAGGGTGACGAGCACCGGCCCCGCCCCAGGAGTCCCTCAGGGTGACGAGCACCGGCCCCGCCCCACACAGAGAACACAGGGGAGCAAAACCAAAATCTCGGCCTCCAACTAAAACGCAAAAGTCATCCAGTGTCCCCCGGCAGACCAGAAGCCAGCCGCCCTCCACGTCTGAGGGCACACCAGGAGCACCCCCGGCAGACCAGAAGCCAGCCGCCCACCACGTCTGAGGGCACACCAGGAGCACCCCCGGCAGACCAGAAGCCAGCCACCCACCACGTCTGAGGGTACACCAGGAGCACCCCCGGCAGACCAGAAGCCAGCCGCCCACCACGTCTGAGGGCACACCAGGAGCACCCCCGGCAGACCAGAAGCCAGCCACCCACCACGTCTGAGGGTACACCAGGAGCACCCCCAGCAGACCAGAAGCCAGCCGCCCACCACGTCTGAGGGCACACCAGGAGCACCCCCGGCAGACCAGAAGCCAGCCGCCCTCCACGTCTGAGGGCACACCAGGAGCACCCCCGGCAGACCAGAAGCCAGCCGCCCTCCACGTCTGAGGGCACACCAGGAGCACCCCCGGCAGACCAGAAGCCAGCCGCCCTCCACGTCTGAGGGCACACCAGGAGCACCCCCGGCAGACCAGAAGCCAGCCACCCACCATGTCTGAGGGCACACCAGGAGCACCCCAAAAACCCGCAACCCGTTCTCGCACTTGCTTTTAGCCAATATCTTGTTAATGAATAAGAGCATATGTGACATACTAATTTATTGTGAATATTTGAGTTTACTTTGAAAAGCTGAATAGAAAACCATAACCTAATCTAACCTTCTTAGTATGTTAAGATATTACAATTAGTACTGTACCTATACTTATAATGATTTTACAGCTTTATAAAAATAATAAACTAAAATATTTAAATAAATTGTAAAGTAACTCAGGATATTGTCAAATTTTGTATAAAATCTCTATTGTTTAATAAAACTGAGAAAAAAAGTTAGTGCCTTGAGAAAAAATATGGCTTGGAATATGTCACATATATATACTTATTTATAGGCGAAATAGTGACTATAAGCAATAAGTCATATATGTGCTGTCTTGTGCGAGAGCACAAGACAGAGGTCCACAGGTGTTGTATGAACATCAGAGGTCCACACCTGTTGTGTGAACATCAGAGGTCCACAGCTGTTGTGTGAGCATCAGAGGTCCACAGGTGTTTTATGAACACCAGAGGTCCACACCTGTTGTATGAACATCAGAGGTCCACAGGTGTTGTATGAACACCAGAGGTCCACACCTGTTGTATGAACATCAGAGGTCCACAGGTGTTGTATGAACACCAGAGGTCCACACCTGTTGTATGAACATCAGAGGTCCACAGGTGTTGTATGAACATCAGAGGTCCACACCTGTTGTGTGAACACCAGAGGTCCACAGCTGTTGTGTGAACATCAGAGGTCCACACCAGTTGTGTGAACACCAGAGGTCCACCCTCCCAGCAAGTATTAGATATATTGCCGAAACAAAAGTGGACTTCTTCAAGATCCAATTAGATAAGTTCTTGTAATAAAAGTACCGGACCCACCGGGCTGTAGTGAATATGTGGACCTGCGGGCAGCTGCAAGCAACAGCTTGTTGGACAAAGTTATCACTAGTCGAGCCTAGCCTCAGGCCGAGCAAGGGAGTAGAAGAACTCCCGAGATCATCTCTAGGTAAGATCCAGGTAAGGAGGTGTGTGTGGTCCACTATCGCCCACAGGATGGGTGTGGGGTCCACTACAGCCCGCAGGATGGGTGTGAGGTCCACTATCGGCCACAGGATAGGTGTGGGGTCCACTAACACCCACAGGATGGGTGTGGGGTCCACTATCGGCCACAGGATGGATGTGGGGTCCATTACCACCCACAGGATGGGTGTGGGGTCCACTATCGCCCACAGGATGGGTGTGGGGTCCACTACCGCCCACAGAATGGGTGTAGGGTCCACTACAGCCCGCAGGATGGGTGTGAGGTCCACTATCGCCTACAGGATGGGTGTGGAGTCCATTACCGCCCACAGGATGGGTGTGGGGTCCACTATCGCCTACAGGATGGGTGTGGGGTCCACTATCGCCGACAGGATGGATGTGGGGTCCACTACCGACTACAGGATGGATGTGTAATGCATTATAAATAAATGAACTCATACAATATTTGAAGTCACAATCTGGGTACTGGGTCATCAGATAAATTTAGTGTGGGGTCAACTCACAATATCCCAATATAGATTAAACGCTTCCAGCCCATCAGGTTGATATTTGGCGTTCAGACATATTTCAAGACGCAATCACACTTCCTTTTTGATTGAGGACCTGACGTGTGGATCGTAATGTTAAGTCAGAACTGTCAAGTCCCATCTTTTTAAGTCAGAACTGTCAAGTCCCATCTTTTTTGTTTTTAAAATAACACTTTTACAGGAATAACGCATTATTGATGCCTTATCATATATTAACATAAATTACATAACATAAATTAGTGTAATCAGTTGTATCGACATCAATGGGCATTTGTCATGAGGAATAAATAGAGCCGTGATGACTTGCCTCATCGTAACAGTATCTTCCTCTTGGCCTCATGGCAGGTGTGAGGAGCTGGTACTGCGGTGTGTAGTGGGCACCCTCACTTTGGACACTACTGCCTGCTGCCTGCTGTTCGTATCCATGCCCACCAATATGGGCAAGTGCATCACCTATTACGCCGCCGCCGACCACAACCAGATCGTTATGGGCGAGAGTCTGGGTCTGTCCCTCTTCGTCAACGTTACCCCGGACGACTACCCAGGTGAGCCAACCCGTCCTCCTAAGGTTCCTAACGTCAAGAAAACAGTCAAATTAAAGTATCCTCTCCTAACACAACAGACTTAGCCAGAGGACCCTAAACAGACAACGGGACAGTAATGTTTTTTTTTTTTTGAGATATATATATAAGAGTTGTTCCATTCTTGTAGAGCCACTAGTACGCGTAGCGTTTCGGGCAAGTCCTTAATCCTATGGTCCCTGGAATACGATCCCCTGCCGCGAAGAATCGTTTTTTCATCCAAGTACACATTTTACTATTGAGTTAAACAGAGGCTACAGTTAAGGAATTGCGCCCAGTAAATCCTCCCCGGCCAGGATACGAACCCATGACATAGCGCTCGCGGAACGCCAGGCGAGTGTTTTACCACTACACCACGGAGACTGTAATCATCAGAAACTGTAATCTGTAAGAGACTGTAATCAGAAATCACTTTCACGAGCCGATTTCCGAGTTGATGTCCAAAAGGCTTGGAAAGGATGGGGAGGTGAAATTCTGGAAGAGGATTTGGGTGGGGAGAGAGGAGGCTTGAAAGTTCGGTGGCCTATCCACCATGGGTTGGCATGAGGTGTGGGTCGTTTGTTTGGTTTGTGTGAGTTAGTTTGGGCATGTGTTTTCTAGTGTTGTCGACGCATTGGCTGGAGTGGCTAGTGTGGGTGTCTGGTTTCCTTGAGCCGGTGGTGGTGGTCGCTTCAGGAGGCTGACCTTAGCAACATCAGGCTAAGTTCTGCACTGCTTGCAAAACAAAAAGGTTTTTATTGTTGGTTTTATTATTTTTTGTAATAAATCGGCTCCGGGATGAGTAGAATTATCCCGGTGGGATGAGGTCAGATGGACAGATGATTCATATTTATATTAAATAAATAACTTATCTGGGGTCTTCTGGCAGTCCGCTCAGTATTTGAGGTCTCGGGAAGGTCTGGTCGTGGATGTGTCTGATCACTTTTTGTCGAAGTGATTCTTTTGGTTCTGTGCGGCCGCTCCTGGATCTCATAGTCTCTGGCTGCGTTGATTGCTTCGTGGGATTCCTCATTTTCTGGGACGTACAGGTGTTTCATGCAGTATAGCTGCTTTCTTGCCAAGTAGCTGAGCCTGATATTTATTGGCATCATCTTGAGAGCTCTATGGATCTGGTCTATCCCTACCCTGTCCGTCAGCGACAGGCCCGCCGCAAAGCGGAGTGGTTTTTTTTTGGTCCCGTTGGATGTTCAGTGTGTTGGTCTTGTTGGAGAGGTTCCGGGGATGTAAGGATACTCGAGGCGCGGCCTTGGAGTTGAGTAGTCTGTTGAAGTTGTACACGAGCACTGTGTTGGAACTTGAGATGGCTATGGGTTCATCCCTGATCCGTACCCCACCTTCATTTTCGATTGTGTAGGCCATACAGCTGACCGTCACACACAGAGATCACACTAATGTGATGCATCAAATGAACAAATCCACAAGGGCCGTGACGAGGATTCAAACCTGCGTCCGGGAGCATCCCAGACACTGCCTTAATCGATTGAGCTACGACAGGGTAAAAGGGTTGAAACCGAAGTTCTACTGAACTTACTGGATCCCGTACTTACTGGTTTTATGCCTCGGAGAGGCTACGGGATCCAGTAAGTTCAGTAGAACTTCGGTTTCAACCCTTTTACCCTGTCGTAGCTCAGTCGATTAAGGCAGTGTCTGGGATGCTCCCGGACGCAGGTTCGAATCCTCGTCACGGCCCTTGTGGATTTGTTTACAGCTGAACGTGCTCATCTAGATCTTGTCTGGGTTAGTGGTGATACTCCATTTCCTTTCCCAGTTCGCAGTCCAGGCGAGTTCTACATTCGCTTTTCGTGTGACCGTAGCGTGTTTGATTGCTTGGATACTTGGGTTAGAGTTTATTACGTGGGTTACTCGCCAGCGAATTGGACGATGATGGTGTCCCTGTATTCCGGGTTGGGGCAGGTCATTTACGAATATCTTGAAGAGCACCGGGCTCAGACACGTCCCTTTAGGGACTCCTGGGGCACGATTCACGAAGCAGTTACGCAAGCACTTACAAACCTGTTCATCTTTTCTCAGCCTTTGGCGGCTTTGTTTAAAATTATTAAACAGTTAATGAGCTCCAAAGCACCAGGAGGCTGTTTATAACAATTAAAACAGTTGATTGGAAAGTTTTCATGCTTGCAAAGTGTTTAATAAATATAACCAAAGCCGTCACATATTGAGGAAAGATGTACACGTTCGTAAGTACTTGCGTAACTGGCATCGTGAATCTGGCCCCAGCTGTTGGAGAGAAAACTGCTGCCGTTTTCGTCATGAAGTAGAGGGGTGACTTGTCTGTT
This sequence comes from Procambarus clarkii, assembly GCF_040958095.1. Classification (NCBI taxonomy): domain Eukaryota; kingdom Metazoa; phylum Arthropoda; class Malacostraca; order Decapoda; family Cambaridae; genus Procambarus; species Procambarus clarkii. The sequence continues at coordinate 31,784,073 of NC_091208.1, forward strand.
CTTCAGGAAGTTTCTGACCAGTCTGTGTAGGGTCCATTTTTGGGTGCTGGTAAGTCTGCTAGTTTGTACACCAGTTCTATTACGACAACTTTTGGCATTTTGTAATGCACACGATCGAAATGCGACGTTCTTTGTAGGAGACTTGTTGGAAAAAAAAAGACATCCTTTAATAATCTTTAATACAAAATGCAGCTGTTGTTGTTCTTATACTAACAAATTAACCCATACTAACACAAATTATTTTATTTACCCATGCCAATAATATTAGACTTGTGTCATGTTATCGGAGAAAAACCAAGAAATGATTGCCACGCCACCAGAAAATGTTCTATTAAAATATCAATAATGATTTAAAACACTAGTCTAGCGTTAGAATAATCATTTAAAACACTAGTCTAGCGTTAGAATAATCATTTAAAACACTAGTCTAGCGTTAGAATAATCATTTAAAACACTAGTCTAGCGTTAGAATAATCATTTAAAACACTAGTCTAGCGTTAGAATAATCATTTAAAACACTAGTCTAGCGTTAGAATAATCATTTAAAACACTAGTCTAGCGTTAGAATAATCATTTAAAACACTAGTCTAGCGTTAGAATAATCATTTAAAACACTAGTCTAGCGTTAGAATAATCATTTAAAACACTAGTCTAGCGTTAGAATAATCATTTAAAACACTAGTCTAGCGTTAGAATAATCATTTAAAACACTAGTCTAGCGTTAGAATAATCATTTAAAACACTAGTCTAGCGTTAGAATAATCATTTAAAACACTAGTCTAGCGTTAGAATAATCATTTAAAACACTAGTCTAGCGTTAGAATAATCATTTAAAACACTAGTCTAGCGTTAGAATAATCATTTAAAACACTAGTCTAGCGTTAGAATAATCATTTAAAACACTAGTCTAGCGTTAGAATAATCATTTAAAACACTAGTCTAGCGTTAGAATAATCATTTAAAACACTAGTCTAGCGTTAGAATAATCATTTAAAACACTAGTCTAGCGTTAGAATAATCATTTAAAACACTAGTCTAGCGTTAGAATAATCATTTAAAACACTAGTCTAGCGTTAGAATAATCATTTAAAACACTAGTCTAGCGTTAGAATAATCATTTAAAACACTAGTCTAGCGTTAGAATAATCATTTAAAACACTAGTCTAGCGTTAGAATAAAACACTAGTCTAGCGTTAGAATAAAACACTAGGCTAGCGTTAGAATAAAACACTAGTCTAGCGTTAGAATAAAAAAACATATTCTCTATGAATGGATAAAATAAAATAATAAATCAAATCAACGCCTTTCTCCATAAATGGGACGAACATTTAGCCGGTTTCAAGTGGCGTCACTAGACCGGTGTAGGATGGAGGACGCCATTGTGAATTTATAATAATAATAATAATAATAATAATTAATAATAATAATAATTTTTATTTAGGCAAAGGTACATACATAAAGAGATTTTACAAAGTTTGTTGGCTTTATAGATAGGAGCTAGTACATACAATGCCTAAAGCCACTATTACGCAAAGCGTTTCGGGCAGATTTATATACGGGCAGATTTAAATTTCGGGCAATTTATATACGTTCCTGTGAGGACACACCTTAAGTAGTATCGTTAATACTCTCAAAACGAACCATTTTGTCGTTCATCTACTGCTGCAACCTCATCATTACGGGAGTTCCTCGTTACCGGTTTGCTAAATTATTTACTTGTTATTACAGGGCCTTATAATATAGGTTGTACAAACTGGCCTTGAGGCTGTCGTACAACCAAAATAGGATAAGCCTCTCATATGAATCTAAATAATTATATAAGTCATACAATATCTCTTATTAGGATGTTATTTGCATTAGTTACATTATATACTTCTGGCAGATCTTCTGTGGCAACCTGAAGAAATTAGTAGTAACTACTTAGTGCAACACGTGAGGTACATGGTCGCCATGAACACGTGAGGTACATGGTCGCCATGAACACGTGAGGTACATGGTCGCCATGAACACGTGAGGTACATGGTCGCCATGAACACGTGAGGCACATGGTCGCCATGAACACGTGATGCACATGGTCGCCATGAACACGTGAGGTACATGGTCGCCATGAACACGTGAGGCACATGGTCGCCATGAACACGTGATGCACATGGTCGCCATGAACACGTGAGGTACATGGTCGCCATGAACACGTGATGCACATGGTCGCCATGAACACGTGATGCACATGGTCGCCATGAACACGTGATGCACATGGACGCCATGAACACGTGAGGCACATGGTCGCCATGAACACGTGATACACATGGTCGCCATGAACACGTGATGCACATGGTCGCCATGAACACGTGAGGTACATGGTCACCATGAACACGTGACGCACATGGTCACCATGAACACGTGATGCACATGGTCACCATGAACACGTGATGCACATGGTCGCCATGAACACGTGAGGTACATGGTCGCCATGAACACGTGAGGTACATGGTCGCCATGAACACGTGATGCCCATGGTCGCCATAAACACGTGATGCCCATGGTCGCCATGAACACGTGAGGTACATGGTCGCCATGAACACGTGATGCCCATGGTCGCCATAAACACGTGATGCCCATGGTCGCCATGAACACGTGAGGTACATGGTCGCCATGAACACGTGAGGTACATGGTCGCCATGAACACGTGACGCACATGGTCGCCATGAACACGTGATGCACATGGTAGCCATGAACACGTGATGCACATGGTCACCATGAACACGTGACGCACATGGTCGCCATGAACACGTGACGCACATGGTCGCCATGAACACGTGATGCACATGGTCGCCATGAACACGTGAGGTACATGGACGCCATGAACACGTGATGCACATGGTCGCCATGAACACGTGATGCACATGGTCGCCATGAACACGTGATGCACATGGTCACCATGAACACGTGACGCACATGGTCGCCATGAACACGTGACGCACATGGTCGCCATGAACACGTGATGCACATGGTCACCATGAACACGTGATGCACATGGTCGCCATGAACACGTGAGGTACATGGTCGCCATGAACACGTGAGGTACATGGTCGCCATGAACACGTGATGCACATGGTCACCATGAACACGTGACGCACATGGTCGCCATGAACACGTGATGCACATGGTCACCATGAACACGTGATGCACATGGTCGCCATGAACACGTGAGGTACATGGTCGCCATGAACACGTGAGGTACATGGTCGCCATGAACACGTGATGCACATGGTCACCATGAACACGTGAGGCACATGGTCGCCATGAACACGTGAGGTACATGGTCGCCATGAACACGTGAGGTACATGGTCGCCATGAACACGTGAGGTACATGGTCGCCATGAACACGTGAGGTACATGGCCGCCATGAACACGTGAGGTACATGGTCGCCATGAACACGTGATGCACATGGTCGCCATGAACACGTGAGGTACATGGTCGCCATGAACACGTGACGCACATGGTCGCCATGAACACGTGAGGTACATGGTCGCCATGAACACGTGACGCACATGGTCGCCATGAACACGTGATGCACATGGTCGCCATGAACACGTGATGCACATGGTCGCCATGAACACGTGAGGCACATGGTCGCCATGAACACGTGAGGTACATGGTCACCATGAACACGTGAGGTACATGGTCGCCATGAACACGTGACGCACATGGTCGCCATGAACACGTGATGCACATGGTCGCCATGAACACGTGATGCACATGGTCGCCATGAACACGTGATGCACATGGTCGCCATGAACACGTGATGCACATGGACGCCATGAACACGTGAGGCACATGGTCGCCATGAACACGTGAGGCACTCTGTTGGAGTCTCTGGTCTGGGACCTTAGTCTGCATTGTCGGGTGTCTATGGACAGCTCTCTAGCTTGGCAGGCAAATTCCATTGCAAGGTTCATTGCATGCCTGGTATCCGTTGAACCAGAGCCAATTGAACGAGTCTTCACTAGAAACTCAGTGTTTCATGGCCGTGTCATTGAGCCAGGAGTCAGGGTGACATCACACGACCATTTGGGTCAGGTCACCAAATGCCTAGATCTCAGCCAGTATATTTTCATGACGTCATAGACCTAGTTGAGTTTTGAACTGTATTGTTATTGGAGTAGGCACCTGTGCTTTCCTCCTATTGGTCCATTCGTATAGCAAACCGTTGGACACGGCAGCGCTAGCGAAGCCGCTTGGGTACGACAAGTTTCATTCTGCACCGGGACTTCACTTTGAACATACATGCATCACGCTTCAATAGCCAAATTAGTGTGAAACCTTGTTGAAACTCAGAAAAATATCTCTTCTTCTTCACGAAAATAGGTGCAGTTTGCATGAAGGGTTTACCCTCCCGATGACTGCACCAGGACAAATGTAGGGAGACGCGTTGACGTTAAGGAAGAGAAGCAAGTCAAAAGTGTTAGATGTGACAGGTCATAGAGAGAGGAGTGGCGACGAAAACAGAGGGGGACGTTAGAGAGAGACTCCCCGCACTGTAGGGCGGGGCGACGAGGTCACGGCGGCAGCTGATCAGACGTGAACTAATACTTCTCCAGGAACTTGTATATCAGAAAGCGCAAGCAGTACGCCTCCCAAATCACCCACGTGTCATCGGGCACCCGGCCACCAGGCGGTGGCCTCGGCTGAGACATCTTATCCGGCACCCTATACACAAACTCCTTCACCCGCGATACCCAGACAGTGGACGAGCACCACGGGACCGGAAGCACCTGGGCATCCCGATAAGGGCCCAGCACCGGACCCGGATTTTATGCTATTTCCCAAACAAGCTAGTTCATTTGCCCCTAAGATATTATACACCCTATCTTATATCACAATACTGTAGTCTCCGTGGCGTAGTGGTAAGATGCTCGCCTGGCGTTCCACAAGCACTTTGTTCTGGGTTCGTATCCTGACTTGATGTTCGTATCGGGAGGATTTACTGGGCGCAAATCCTTCACTGTAGCCTCTGTTTAACCCAACAGTAAAATGGATACTTGGTTGTAAAAACGATTCTTCGCAGGGGTCGTATTCCAGGGAACATAGGATTAAGGACTTGCCTGAAACGCGATGCGTATATTGGCTGTACAAGAATGCAACAACTCTTGTATATATAAATAAATAAAAACTTCACTATATAGTTGAAACATGCTACACTGTGATCTATAGCAAGTGATGTTATTTGTTATTTTTCATTCATCAAAAGCCATTTCTCCCAGCATATTAATAAGTTTTAGCAATTTATAATAATAATAACCAAAATTAGCCTAACCTATCATAACTAAAGCTAAATTTATCCTATGCCATCCAAAGTTAGCCTACTTTAAGTAAATTCAACCAAATTTACCCTGTGCATAACACAACCAAAGGAAAATTTTACTAAATTTAACAGTTTGACTTATCCGATCAAAATTCATTTTCTGTCTATTTCCAACATTCATTTGCCATGAAATCTTCCCCATTCTTAACACCACTGTACTCTGTTAAGACTTCTTCCATCTAGCTGTTTTCAACATCAAATTGCAAAACAGCTTACCTTATTCTCAGCACCATTCAACTCTGTTAGTACTGTGTCTTGCTATGTCCATCATTCATTCGTCTTACATCCTACCCTAATCCCAATACAATTCAATTCTATTAGTACCGAGACTGACTGACTAACTCCAACATTCAATTACCACACATCCTACCCGATATTCAACACATTCAACTCTGTTAGAGTTATCTCTGACTAGTTATATCCAACATCCAGTCCTTGCATAGCCTACTCCCATACTTAATACCCTCCTATGCTGTTAGTGTTGTATCTGTCCAGTTGTTTCCAACAACCAGTCCCCTCTCCTAATTCAACCTAATCTAACGCCACTAAAGCTAAATTTTATTAAATTTAACAAAATTTAACCTATTCCCATCTAAATTGAGTCAAATTTCAAGCATACCCAACAAAATTTAGCCTAATTATAACAAACCCAAGCTGAATTTAACTGTTAGAGCTGTTAACGTCTATATCCAACATTCAATCCACCCAGGGATAGAGCTCATTTTTGCATATATATTTCTAGAAGTGTGTTGTTTCTGGCCACTTTCTTCATAGTTGCACAACTCAACCACCTGGGACCTAACCTCTAATACGAGATATTCTTAGGAAAGTGTTCATTTTGGATGTAAACCCAACTGACCTGTATCTAACCTGTCTTGATCTTTGTTCATTGTTGTTAGGAAAGTGTTGTTTTGAACTTCAACTCAAGCACCCAAACTGCCTTGACCTAACCTCTAATATAACATATTCTTAGAAAAGTGTTGTTTTGGACTTCAACTCAAGCACCCAAACTGCCTTGACCTAACCTCTAATATAACATATTCTTAGAAAAGTGTTGTTTTGGACTTCAACTCGAGCACCCAAACTGCCTTGACCTAACCTCTAATATAACATATTCTTAGAAAAGTGTTGTTTTGGACTTCAACTCGAGCACCCAAACTGCCTTGACCTAACCTCTAATATAACATATTCTTAGAAAAGTGTTGTTTTGGACATGAACTCAACCGCCCTGGACCTAACATCTGTTACCATGATCTTGGTTCAGTAACCTCTAATACCTTTGTCAGTGCTCATTTAAACTGTGTTTTATAATTTGTTTATTATTGGGTATTTTTCCCTATCTTGAGGTTATCTTGAGATGATTTCGGGGCTTTAGTGTCCCCGCGGCCCGGTCCTCGACCAGGCCTCCACCCCCAGGAAGCAGCCCGTGACAGCTGACTAACTCCCAGGTACCTATTTACTGCTAGGTAACAGGGGCAGTCAGGGTGAAAGAAACTTTGCCCATTTGTCTCTGCCTCGTGCGGGAATCGAACCCGCGCCACAGAATTACGAGTCCTGCGCGCTATCCACCAGGCTACGAGGCCCCTCTACATTAATTTAACCCAACCAACCTTAATGTAACTTCTCATACCTGGAATCTGGACTCTATTTTACATTATATTCTTAGGAAAGCGGTATTATTCACTATAACCATACCATTAACATAACCTAATTTTTCTTAACCTAACCCGTAACTGGGTTTAACCCCTCCCCAACCTCGAAATTATGCTATTTTTAAGGTAAGAATATATTATCACATAACCTAATTTACCCTAATTTATAAAATGTAGAAGGGCTTTAAAATTATATGTATGTGAAGCTATTTACATATTGAACTTTAAGAATATTAGGAAGGGATTTAATCTAATCTATAATTGTATACATTTTTATATGTCCTATTGATAAAAATTGTACATGATAATTGTCTCTCCCTTATTGACAGGTCTAATTGATTGATTTGAAAATGAAAATATAAACATCAGCAATATTACAGAGCCAGGTAATATAAACAATGAGAGCAACAGTGAGAAAGAGTTCATAAATGAAGGAATTGGGATGAAAGACGGAGATGGCTCCAATAAAGAGGTAGACAAGACAGGCACAGGTATAAATACCCTGAAAAAAGTAAAAACTGAAAATATTTTCAAATTCTATGCACAAGGAATATGCAAATATGGGAAATTTGGAGCAAAATGCACTTTTCTGCATCCTCGAACAAGAACATGTTGGCGAGGGGTACATGCCGTTTTGGAACAGAGTGTAGATACTTCCACCCTAAATTATGTAAATTTTCAACTAGAGACTAAAAATGCTACAATCTTTTGTGTCCGGAATTCCATGTGAGAGGTACACAGCGTTATAGACGGGAAGATCAATATGACACTACTGGAAATTTTTTAGAGGAAGGCAGAAACAGAGTAGAACATGTAAGAAAGAGGAACAGTCAGATGGAACCACTGCAAGATTACAGAAGGGAAGGGAGATACCCTCATGACTGGAATACAAATTATTAACAAGTGCACAGTGGTACTACACCACACAAAACCCGTACTAATACCAAAACTGGACGAAACACACCCTGGACCTGGGTGGAGAGGGGGGGGGACTACCAAAGCCCACCAGAAGTGACACACAATGTGGGAAATCTTTCATATTTGCAAACGTATAAGGCGTGAAACCAAAATCAAGAAATAAAGTTAAGTTCATAAATGGCCTCCTAATAGAATCGAACTCAATATTTGGTGCATTTACAGAAACCCACACAACAGACCACATGGATAGTGATATCTGGATCCTAAATTATAATCTATATAGATTTGACAGAGTAATTAGATTAAGTGGAGGAGTAGGTCTGTATATTAAAGAGGAGCTGGCATGCACAAAGCTCCTGAACTCGTCCAATGAGGTGGTAGAGGTACTTGGAATTAAGGTAGAAAATATTCATCTACTTATTATTTTAATATACAAACCGCCAGATGCAACAGTTGAGGAATTCACTGAACAGATCCACAGAATAGAGAATATCCTTGATAACCTAGCAAACCCAGTACCAGATATCATCTTCCTTGGAGACTTTAATCTACCCAGTTTAAAATGGAGAATAGTAAACAATAACATTATAGCAGGAAATCAACCTGGAAATAACCAACCACAGGTCAGAGAACTAATGATATTCTGTGACAAATTCTCGCTCAATCAGCAGATTACAGAACCAACTAGGAAGGAGAACACGCTGGACCTGATATTCACGAACAATGATGAGCTAATCAGAGACATTACTGTCTCAGACACTACGTACTCGGACACACAAGCTCATTGAAGTGCAAACTAACATTAATAACGGTAGTAGGCCCAAGAGAAACAACAAGCGAGACGGGCTATTGTTATGATCTCAGCCTGCAGGAGAAACGAGTCTCCCTCCTTGAGAGTTATTCAGCAAGCCTGACCTAACTAGAAGGTCTAGCAAGTATTGAGGTGATAACGCATATGCAAAATAGTTGGTTGGATATGTGTAACAGTTTGAGATTATGGGCAATGCAGAAGAAAATAGATAAATGACGGGCTAGGAGATGTGGACATTTTGCTGGAGGCGTGAGGCTCGCTTCTGGAGGACCTTGACCTCACTTGAGTGCCAGACATCGCAGGGGGAAGCCGCGCTCCGTTGAGCTCCCGCCAGAAGGGAACCCCTAGTGATATATCTCGAAGAGAAGAGAAGTGTGCGGACGTACCAGCTGTGGAATCGAGCTGGGAACGTTGTGGTCTCAAGTCCTGGTCGACGAGCAGATACTAAATCGCCCAGAAGCATTATTGTGGGCCGTGGGAGCGCCCTGACCAGACGCCGTCAGAGGGAAAGCGCCCTCGACCAATTAATCTGTGGTAAGCACGATATACGCCAGTTCATAGTGATTGCTTGTAGTTTGGTCGTGTGCCCAGCGACAGTAGCGATGTTTATTTATAAGTTAGACATGTTTTAATAAGGCAGAAGGCCTGAAATAGGAGAGTGAAGAGGGAGGAACACGGAGCGACGTCCGCCCCCTCTGAGCGCTGGCGGACGACTGAGGGAGCCCGGCTCCGGATGGAGGAAGACCTCCCAGTGAGTGAGGACCGCCGCCAGGCGAGGTGGAGTATGGACCCGCCCAAAACGGGGGAGTCCACTCTCACTGTATGTAGAGAACAGATAGAGGTTTGAGGCAAGCATATTGTGTGGTTATTTTTGTTTATGTGTTAAAGGGGAACGTTTTATTGGAGTGTCGATGGGTTGCAGGTTTGTCTTTTGGGGAAGAAGTTGCTGAGAACTTCGAAGCCAGCAGATGAAGTAATTGATGAGACTCCAAAGGTAGTGGAGCAGAGGACCTCGAGCTATGAGGAGAAGCAGCAGTGAAGAGGAGTGTCACGTGCTTCTGTAGAGGTGGAGAAGCACCATACTTGCTCGGGGAAACTTCATGGTGTAGCAGCCAAGAGAGCTGTGGAGGACCCTAGCAGAAGGGTGAAGCACCGTAGTTGCTCAAGGAAACTTCATGATAGCAGCCTGGAGGAGCTGCAGAGGATCCTGGTAGTGAAGCCCGGAAGAACCTAAAGATATTAGGGTAGTGAACTTCCAGAGGTGGAAGGGGAAGTTCTGGTGGATTACTAGTAGGGAGTTGATAGTGTTTGGTTGTCATTAGCGTGCAAGACGCAGTGAGAGGTGAGTGACTGTTTGCATTCTTATGTCAAGGAGTGTTTTATACTGAAGTTTAGAGTTACAATCGTAGGCTTGATTACCTACAGATGTATGCGTTCCAGGACTGACAGTGATCGATTGATCATTGTTGCGTATCAATGAACATTTATACTGATATATGTTATTGCATTCAAATGCTGAATTTCTATATGTATATTATCTTGCTGATGGTGCAACAGTGTATGTAGACTTGATCAACTTGAGGTGGTTGATAGTATCAGGTGGTGAACCAGGAGATAGGATACCACTTGATAAGCTGATAATAGAGTTCTGATGGTGTTGGAGTGCAACCTGATTGTGATATTATAGAGTATAGGATTCATTATTATTATATGTGTGTATGTATCGTGTATGTGCTTTGTCCAGTAAATGTGTCACAATTTGCTGGTGTTTGCCCTTGTCCTAGTGAGGCTTCCCAGGAAGTAGTGAAGAAGGAGAGAGAGAGAGAAAGAACCAAGAACCACTGCTGTGGACAGGGTAAGAGGTAATACTAGTAAGTCATAGGGGATTGAGGAGATCATATCTCATAAGGAGAGAGTGGGGAGTCACAGCGGCTCGAGTGGGTGTGTGCACGTGACAACGAGGCTAAGTGTTGGAGTCGCATCCCCTAAACGTGTGACGTTGAGCCCCTCTCCAAGAGCCAGAAGCGCCAAGGGTGATCTCCTAGTATAAGCCAACCCGTTCTCGCAAATTTAATAAGTCAATATTGACTTATTAAATATGTGCATAGGTGACATACTTAACATAATAGATACCCTTAAAAAGCTTCATAGAAAACACCGACCTTACCTAACCTACTTAGTATGTTAAGATAAGCATCTTATTGCTTCGTAATTACAATTATTACCTAACCTATAATAGGTATAGGTTAAGTAATAATTGTAATTACGAAGCAATAAGATGCTTATCTTAAGATACTAACAAGGTTAGGTAAGGTCGGTGTTTTCTATGAAGCTTTTTAAGGGTATCTATTATGTTAAGTATGTCACCTATGCACATATTTAATAAGTCAATATTGACTTATTAAATTTCGAGAACGGGTTGGCTTATACTAGGAGATCACCCTTGGCGCTTCTGGCTCTTGGAGAGGGGCTCAACGTCACACGTTTAGGGGATGCGACTCCAACACTTAGCACTCTGCCGAGTTGTGGGTTGGGTTGTCCATAGAGAAGGATCGACGACGACAACACTAACCAACCCACAGTCTATAATAAATTGGGGGCCTGTGTCCGGGAGAGTGAACTGACACACCCACACCCTGTCCAAGAGTGGATTTGTACACCCCTGCTGAGATAAACTGTGTGAACGCAGGTGTATACTCTCTCTCTTGGGAAGACTCACAGGACAAAGATGGATAAGGTGCAAGCGTTTGTGGAGTCAGGCAAGCCTGAGGACTTGGAAGGTTGCACGAGGGATCAATTGAAACAAATAGCAGAAAAATGTGGCATTAGGTTGAAAGCATCTAAAGTAGCTGGGATGAAGGATGAGATCCTGAGGCAGTTAAGAGCCAAAAATGAAGCGGCAGAGCAAGGAGCCCAAAAAGGAGCTGAAAGTGGAAAGGAGGATGATGGGCAGGATGAAGTGAGAAATAGGAGCTTGGAGAGATTCCAGTTAGAGCTCCAGATGCAGCAACAACGAGAGGACAAGGAGAGACAGTTCCAGCTGGAAAAGATGAAATTAGAACTCCAGATGAAAAATGAAGCAGAGAAGGAAAAAGAAAAAACCAGGCTGGAAGTAGAAAAAGAAAAAACCAGACTGGAAATAGAAAAAGAGAAAGCAAGACTAGAGGTGGAGAAAGAAAAAGAGAAAACCAGAGTAAGAGAACTGGAGTTGGAACAGGAGAAAGAAAAAGAGAAAGCAAGGCTAGAGGTGGAAAAAGAAAAAGAGAGAACAAAACAAATGCAGATAGAAGCGAACAGAACCTTGGCTGAGCAAAGGATTGAACATGGGTTGCCAGAGAGCACCACCCAGGTATCACACCCAACAGATGTGCCCGAAGAGGCAGAGAGCTTCTTCGAGCATTTTGAGAAAGTAGCCAGTATCAAGGAGTGGCCACAGGAGGAATGGGCCCAGCTGGTCCAGTTAAGATTGACCGGTGCAGCCAGGGAGGCATACACCCAATTGTCACTGGAAGAGTGCCAGGATTATGCCACAGTAAAGAGCAGCATATTGCGCTCGTTTCAGCTAACCCCAGAAGCTTATAGGAAGCGCTTCAGAGAGATGATCAAAGTTGGAGCGTGTACGTTTGCTGAGACAGCAAGAGATCTGGAAAGACGATTCCAGAAGTGGATTGAGGCTGCTGGAGTTGGATCTTACGCTGACCTAAAGCAACTGATGGTCATGGAGAAGTTCCTGGAGATGATGCATCCTGAAACAAAGTTCAAGATCCAAGAAGCAGGGATAATGGAGGTGAAAGATGCCGCAGATAGGGCGGATATGATTACTGAAGCATACAAGAGCTTAAGGGAGAACAGAGTAAGAAGCGAGGCGAGACGCAGCAATGGCAGACCCAGTGGAGTCTGGGGAGGAAGAAATTATGAAAGACCCAGAAGAGTCTGGGGTGAGAAAAATTTTGATAAATGGGCAGATAAAAGTAAGTACCCTAAAACTCAGAAGAGTAGGTCGCGTACTTCGTCTGAAAGTGAAGATGGAGGAGCTAAACGAGAAACTAATCGTTATCCTGGAAATCAAGAGTCCAGTAAAGCTCCACAGAGTACGAGTAGTACGTCTGGCCCGAGGAACTCTCATGTGAGTGGGCAGAGTCAGAGCTACTCTGGTACATATAGAAGAGACTTTTCCCAGATGAGATGTTACAATTGTAACAGATTGGGTCACGTGATGCGAGATTGTCGGCAGGGCAAGAGAGTTGTGACCCTGGCCATGTGTGACCCCCGAGGCAAATATACTAATGTGTTCCGAGACAAACCACAGAGAGCGAACTTAGTGAACGAGAGGTATAGGCCGTTCATGAGCAAAGGTTGGATCAGTGTAGGAAGCCAACCTGAGGTAGAAGTTGGTATCTTAAGAGATACCGGAGCTAATCAGAGCTTGATTGCGAGAAGCCTGATTGGGAATGATCGACGATTAGCTGGCAGGAGTAGGATGAAAGTATATGGGTTATTGTCTGAGAGTGACATGCCCGTATGTACTGTCCAGCTAAGGTCGGAATATGTGTCGGCAGAGGTGATGTTGGGAGTGTGCCCTGACATACCTGTTCCAGGAGTCCAAGTGATCCTGGGGAATGACTTGTGCGGGACAAAGGTGTTGCCAAGAGTCATAGCGGAGACTGTGCCAGAGGAGTGCCCAGAAGGTCACGGCACGGGTGGGACACCTGAGAGTGTGAACCTGACTGACATCCGAGGAGATGAGTCAGGTTACCGCCAAGCCATTGAAAACCCTGTCTCGGTAGGGATGAAGGCAGAGGTGGCCGACGAGGAAGACACTGGAGAAGGTGAGACAGTGTCGATTAAACCGGTGGAAGATATCGATGTAGATATATCATGGCTGTTTGATGAAGGTCCAGCCCAGGAAAATAAAGTCTCGGTGAGGTCAAAAGTGAAGATGGCCCAGCCGAAGAAGAATACTGTGGAGAGAGTTGACCTGAGTAAAGCCCAGACTGCTGAAATTGAGGGTCGGAAGGTGAATGCAACTGTGCTGAGTAGGAATGAGGAAAGATGTGGACAGACTGAGGACGGGAGTAGAGCGTCAAGTGGTCCACGAGCACAGAGGCATAGGGATAGTGGAGTTAAGTTGTTTGAGGTGTCAGGAGTTGATATGTTTCACAGAAAACGTGGAGGAGAGATAGTGAAGAAGAGTAATAGCCGGGAAAATGAAAGGAGAAGAGACAGTATGTGTGGAGAGATGCCTACGAGCACTCTAGGAGAGGTAAAGCGACATGTACGGTCGAGTGCTGTTGGATGTAATACAGTGCCCGAAGAAACTTTTAGGGAACGAAGAAGAGTTGAAGGAGAAGAAATGGAGTTGTATAGAGGTGAGAGGTGTGAGAAGAGGATGATGATGCAAGCATGGATGAATAGAAGAAAGCCGAGGACGCGATGGAGGTCAAACAGGATGAGCTCTCGGATAAAGGAGGAGACGGAAGGGAGGATCGTCAGCGAAGACGAGGGAGTGAAGTATGAGGACAGGAGACGAAAGTATAACGGCAGTAGATGGAGGTGTGAAGACGACAGAGGAGGTACAAACAGTAGATGTCTGACTCTGGACGTGAAGAGAAGACGAGGAAACGGGGGGTGGAGACAATAAGTAGAGTGGAACGATGGAGTGCAGGCGTCCAAGGAGGACAGCCTAGCCAACAGGTGCCAGATATGTCAGATCGTTTATGAGAAGATCATGTTTCTGGCGAGTTGTGAGCCAGATGTTGCAAGGTGCAACGAATTAATTGTAGACTCCTAAGAGAGTATATGGGGTGAAGAACGAGACAGTGTGGTGGCGGATGTATTATCCCGAGCTTTGCCACTGGAATAACTCTCAAAAATAAGGGGAGGGGAGTGTTATGATCTCAGCCTGCAGGAGAAACGAGTCTCCCTCCTTGAGAGTTATTCAGCAAGCCTGACCTAACTAGAAGGTCTAGCAAGTATTGAGGTGATAACGCATATGCAAAATAGTTGGTTGGATATGTGTAACAGTTTGAGATTATGGGCAATGCAGAAGAAAATAGATAAATGACGGGCTAGGAGATGTGGACATTTTGCTGGAGGCGTGAGGCTCGCTTCTGGAGGACCTTGACCTCACTTGAGTGCCAGACATCGCAGGGGGAAGCCGCGCTCCGTTGAGCTCCCGCCAGAAGGGAACCCCTAGTGATATATCTCGAAGAGAAGAGAAGTGTGCGGACGTACCAGCTGTGGAATCGAGCTGGGAACGTTGTGGTCTCAAGTCCTGGTCGACGAGCAGATACTAAATCGCCCAGAAGCATTATTGTGGGCCGTGGGAGCGCCCTGACCAGACGCCGTCAGAGGGAAAGCGCCCTCGACCAATTAATCTGTGGTAAGCACGATATACGCCAGTTCATAGTGATTGCTTGTAGTTTGGTCGTGTGCCCAGCGACAGTAGCGATGTTTATTTATAAGTTAGACATGTTTTAATAAGGCAGAAGGCCTGAAATAGGAGAGTGAAGAGGGAGGAACACGGAGCGACGTCCGCCCCCTCTGAGCGCTGGCGGACGACTGAGGGAGCCCGGCTCCGGATGGAGGAAGACCTCCCAGTGAGTGAGGACCGCCGCCAGGCGAGGTGGAGTATGGACCCGCCCAAAACGGGGGAGTCCACTCTCACTGTATGTAGAGAACAGATAGAGGTTTGAGGCAAGCATATTGTGTGGTTATTTTTGTTTATGTGTTAAAGGGGAACGTTTTATTGGAGTGTCGATGGGTTGCAGGTTTGTCTTTTGGGGAAGAAGTTGCTGAGAACTTCGAAGCCAGCAGATGAAGTAATTGATGAGACTCCAAAGGTAGTGGAGCAGAGGACCTCGAGCTATGAGGAGAAGCAGCAGTGAAGAGGAGTGTCACGTGCTTCTGTAGAGGTGGAGAAGCACCATACTTGCTCGGGGAAACTTCATGGTGTAGCAGCCAAGAGAGCTGTGGAGGACCCTAGCAGAAGGGTGAAGCACCGTAGTTGCTCAAGGAAACTTCATGATAGCAGCCTGGAGGAGCTGCAGAGGATCCTGGTAGTGAAGCCCGGAAGAACCTAAAGATATTAGGGTAGTGAACTTCCAGAGGTGGAAGGGGAAGTTCTGGTGGATTACTAGTAGGGAGTTGATAGTGTTTGGTTGTCATTAGCGTGCAAGACGCAGTGAGAGGTGAGTGACTGTTTGCATTCTTATGTCAAGGAGTGTTTTATACTGAAGTTTAGAGTTACAATCGTAGGCTTGATTACCTACAGATGTATGCGTTCCAGGACTGACAGTGATCGATTGATCATTGTTGCGTATCAATGAACATTTATACTGATATATGTTATTGCATTCAAATGCTGAATTTCTATATGTATATTATCTTGCTGATGGTGCAACAGTGTATGTAGACTTGATCAACTTGAGGTGGTTGATAGTATCAGGTGGTGAACCAGGAGATAGGATACCACTTGATAAGCTGATAATAGAGTTCTGATGGTGTTGGAGTGCAACCTGATTGTGATATTATAGAGTATAGGATTCATTATTATTATATGTGTGTATGTATCGTGTATGTGCTTTGTCCAGTAAATGTGTCACAATTTGCTGGTGTTTGCCCTTGTCCTAGTGAGGCTTCCCAGGAAGTAGTGAAGAAGGAGAGAGAGAGAGAAAGAACCAAGAACCACTGCTGTGGACAGGGTAAGAGGTAATACTAGTAAGTCATAGGGGATTGAGGAGATCATATCTCATAAGGAGAGAGTGGGGAGTCACAGCGGCTCGAGTGGGTGTGTGCACGTGACAACGAGGCTAAGTGTTGGAGTCGCATCCCCTAAACGTGTGACGTTGAGCCCCTCTCCAAGAGCCAGAAGCGCCAAGGGTGATCTCCTAGTATAAGCACTCTGCCGAGTTGTGGGTTGGGTTGTCCATAGAGAAGGATCGACGACGACAACACTAACCAACCCACAGTCTATAATACTATTCAATAAATTCAATTTTAATAATAAAAGAATAGACTGGAAGAAAATAAACAGGGAACTTACAAACTTTCAATGGGAAAATGTTCTAAGAAATAAAAATCCTACACAAGGAATAGAAAAACTGACTTCTGAAGCATATGAAGTCTGTGTGAAACATGTTCCTTTGAGGAAAGCCAGAAAGAGGTCCAGTGTAGAGAGAGAACGCAGACGACATTACAAAAGAAGGAAGACATTAACGGAAATGCTTAAGCAGACACAACTCTCCATACAGAGAAGAAATAATTTAAACTGGGAGATTGAAGAAATTGAACAGAGACTGAAGTATTCATATCAGACTGAAGAAAGGCAACTAGAACAGAAAGCAATTCAAGAAATAAAGAAAAACCCAAAATATTTTTTTACATATGCTAAATCAAAAGCAAAAACCACTGCCAGTATTGGACCTATTCGTATAAGTGAAGGTTCATACACTGAGGATGACAAAGAAATTAGCGAAATCCTAAAAAAGCAGTATGAGGACATGTTTAGCACTCTGATACACAGCATGAAAGTGGATGATCCAAACAACTTCTTTATGCGTGATATCCAAACACCTGTAAATATACCTGATATCAACACGAGCGTAGCAGATTTTGAAAGAGAAATTGACAATATGCCCATGCACTCGGCCCCAGGTCCAAACTCATGGAATTCAATATTTATAAACAAATGCAAAGTGCCAGTAGCACAGACACTCAGTATAGTGTGGAGGAAGAGCTTGGACACGGGTAAGATACCAGATGCGCTGAAAGCAGCAGACATAGCCCCTCTACACAATGGAGGGAACAAAGCATTGGCAAAGAATTATAGACCAGTTGCACTATCGTCCCACATAATAAAAGTATTTGAGAGAGTGATCAGGAGTCAGGTCACTAGATTCATGGAAACCAATGACCTCCACAATCAAGGCCAACATGGATTCAGAGCGGGAATATCATGCCTCTCACAGCTACTTGACCATTCCGACAAAATCATTGAGGCATTATGTTATAAAAATATTGTGGAGCTGCTATGGGAGAACTGGTTCTATTAAGGGGTAAGGGTAGTTAGAAGACAGAGTTATCAAATATGGGAGAGCTAAAAGGCCCGGCCCCCA
The DNA here is from genome assembly GCF_040958095.1 of Procambarus clarkii. Classification (NCBI taxonomy): domain Eukaryota; kingdom Metazoa; phylum Arthropoda; class Malacostraca; order Decapoda; family Cambaridae; genus Procambarus; species Procambarus clarkii. The sequence continues at coordinate 31,801,937 of NC_091208.1, forward strand.
AAATAAACTATCCACAGTAATAATAACTTGCTACTAGACCATATATGTCAGTCTAAGGGTTGATCAATGCACTCCCATACAGGACGAAGGAATACTCTGTTCTAAGGTACTTATTTATTAACCCCTTAACAACCTCCCATATACACTCACACCAATAACAATAATAATAATAACTTTACCACACTACCTTACGTTAAAAGCTACCTTACGTTAAAAGGTCCACATAGGCAGGATACAAGGTTTTACACTGAACACAAGCTAGGGTAAAGCTCTACTACTGAATAACTTGAAGTTAGAGTCAGCTTAGGGTAGGGGACCACGTGGTTCCAATGGGACCCCCTTTAGAATAACTAGTAATATAAACTCTACAAACACCTACTACACACAAAATATCCTACTCTACACATAGAACATGAGTATGCCAGACATGCATAATAATGTGCTCAATATACTTATCTTGAACAAGACACAGAAATAAGGAAACAAAGAGGAAGGGTAGGAAGTTCCTGTCCACACCACGCCAGCTCAGAAAAAGATGGAGTCTCTCTCCTTCATCCCCCCAGCTGGCTGCTGCCGGCAGACTGCTCAACTAATCGTACCGCAGCCCTATACCAAGTTTACTCAGGTTTACTTTACCAATGATTAGAAAGTATTAGTGAGCATAGTTGGTGCCTATGTTATTATTTAATAATCAACCCCCCAGCTCAGTCTTTAAATGCTCTTTAAGAAACAAGAATAGTCTTACGTCTGGCAGGGAAGATACAATGACGCATAGGGTTGCGTTCAGCTATACTATCGGAAAGTTTAATAACTCAATTTTGACCTCTGGTTTCCACTGAAGAACCCAGGGTCGTAACACATTAGAAGAAAAACAGAATGCATATGTTGTATACACAGACTTTCAAAGGCATTCGACAAATGTGATCATGGAGTGACAGCTCACAAAATGAGGTCAATGGGTATAACTGGTAAAGGTGGACGCTGGATACTCAATTTCCTGTCGAACAGAACACAAAGGGTAACAGTCAATCAAATAAAATCGAGTCCGAGGACAGTTAAAAGCTCTGTACCTCAAGGTACAGTCCGTGCACCACTGCAGTTCCTTATTCTCATATCAGATATAAACAAAAATACAAGTCACAACTTCGTGTCATCCTTTGCAGATGATACAAAAATCAGCATGAAAATTACCTCTGCTGAAGACATTGTAAAACTACAAGCAGATATTAACAAAGTTTTCGACTGGGCAGCAGAAAATAACATGATGTTTAACAGTGATAAATTCCATGTACTCAGATACAGCAAAAATGAGGATCTGAAAAATAATACAGGGTACAAAACACAATCGAATCTGCCCATAGTAGGAAAAAAGCATGTCAAGGATCTGGGAATAATGATGTCCGACGACCTTACGTTTAGGGAGGATAACCAAGCAAATATTGTGTCAGCCAGAAAAATGATAGGATGGATTATGAGAACCTTCAAATCCAGGGATCCCATCACAATGGTTGTACTCTTCAAGTAACTTGTGTTGTTCCGTCTTGAGTACTGCTCAGTACTCACTTCCCCCTTCAGAGCAGGAGAGATTGCTGAAATAGAGGGAATACAGAGAACATATACGGTACGCATAGACAAGATAAAGCACCTAAATTATTGGGATCGTCTCAAAGCTCTCCAAATGTACTCACTAGAAAGGAGACGAGAGAGATACCAAATAACATACACATGGAAAATGCTGGAGGGCCAGGTCCCAAATCTACACAGTAAAATAACAACGTACTGGAGTGAACGATATGGAAGAAAAGGTAGAATAGAACCAGTGTAGAGCAGAGGTACCATAGGCACAATCAGAGAACACTGTATAAACATCAGAGGTCCGCGGTTGTTCAACGTCCTCCCAGCGAGCATAAGAAATATTGCCGGAACAACCGTGGACATATTCAAGAGGAAACTAGATTGTTTCCTCCAAGGATTTGATTGTTGCCGCCGAAGGCGGCTAGTTTATTGTGCACCCCATACTCATCCTGTGAGCGGTAGGGCAAAAGCATTACAGAGGGCACAAAAGGTCTTTATCAGACCTCATCTTAGATTATTACATAAACAATTTCTTCAATCCTTCACACCTTATAGATACAATGTCAGCTAGTTACAGAGAAAGTGCTATTACAAGAGCTACATATTTACAGTAAGTCATCATACATTAATGGTAGGTTTAATCGTTAATACATAATAGTTTGGCCAATGGGGATATTACAGAGTCATAGGGGAGCTTCTGTTTATTATTAGTCCTCACAATACACTACTTGTTTCTGAATCTCATATGTCGTTCATCTACTGGAAGCAAAATGTGGGTACAGTGCAAGGATTTCAGGTAATTTATAAATGGTAATAAGATAGGTTGCCATATCATACAGAGTGAGCTTAGACTTATCTCTAAAAGGCTCAATTTTACAACAATCCAAGATATAGTGTTCGAGTGTGTGTCCCTGCCTATGTCCACACACTTTACACTTTACTTCATCTAGATCCCTATACAAGCCGAACTGCCAGAGATGCTTGTAGCCAAGTCTTATACGAGCTGTGACAACATCTGTTAGTCTACTGACTTTGTTACTTGCCCCATACACATGTTTTACTTCACACATTTCATTGTGATGAACAATGGACCTACTAGTTCCAGTTTGCACTGTTCTACTTTCTTCAAATCCATCTAGGAGTTCTCGTCTAATGACACTTTTAAGGGACCTATTTGATAACTCAAGATTCCATTCAATACTGTCTTTATTTACTGCAGCCTTAGCAAGGGCGTCAACTTTGTCATGTTCCTGCAGGCCAATGTGAGAAGGAATCCACAACATTTTTATATTTACCCTCTTGCTAAGTATTCTTACATATCTACGTCTAGCTTCCAAGACAAGCACGTTATTACTTGATTGCAAACTGTTTATTGCCCGTAGTGAGGATAGGGAGTCAGAAATAATTAAGCTGTCTACTTCAGTGTTGTCAATAATTTCGAGTGCTACCAGTATCGCTACCAACTCGGCCTGCATTGTGGACGCCCAGTTACTAATTCGGATATTTCTTTGAATTGTGCTGCCATCGGGCTGATGAGCAATAACAGCACTTCCTGCCCTCCCTGTAGCTGTATTGAGTGATCCGTCAGTGTATATGGTCTGTGCAATGTTGTTTTCAGCTTGTATATTGTGAATGTGCTCTATGGTGCTTAATTTAGCAGCAAGCTGAGCATGAGGGTTGCTTGTGATTAGTTTCTTGGTGGGGTATGCAGGGGTCAGGATGTCAAAAGGTACTATTTGCCAGGGTGGAAGGAAGTGCTGTACTCTTTCATCTGTATATACATCGTGTAGTCCCATCATTTTAATATGAGTGGCAGTTCTTTGAATCCATTTAGACTCGCTAGTTCCATTTCGTATGTGTTCTAACAGTGCAACTGACACAATGTTGTTTTTGTTATCACGCAGCAGCTTTAGTCCCATCATAAGATTAATTTCAAATATTCTATCTCGAATGCTAAGTATATTTAATTCTTTCCGCATGTTGAGAACTTTGGTAGTTATAGGACAGCCAAGTATAATTCTGAGTGCTTCATTTTGCATTTTTTCCAGTCTATCAATACTTTTGCCATTCTGCAGGACCAAAGCTGGTGCATGATAGTCTATCAGAGACCTTATATACGCTAAATACATCATTCTTGCTATTCTAATATTAACACCATACTTCGGGCTGTACCCCACTACAGTTCTGAGAGCCTTGAGTCTGTCTCTGCATTGTTGATGTAACTTATTGACTGCAGTTGAGGTACAAGGGACAGAGACTCCAAGGTATTTGAAAGAAGAGACATAGTCTATTGGTATGTTGTCTACCTTAAGTTTTCGTGGTCCACTTTTGCGGTTGCCAATTTGTCTGTTAAATACCTTAGTTTTAGCAGCGTTGATTACAAGACCAAGGCTCTCACAAGCTGTATGTATACAAGATCAAGGCTCTCACAAGCTGTATGTATACAATTTAAGACTGTTTGCATTTCGCGGTGGGTTTTAGTATGCACAAGGATGTCATCTGCATAGCTGATAGTGATGTTTGCCGGACTAGTTGGGATTGATTTTAGTAAAGCATTAATTAGAACATTAAACAAGGTAGGACTAAGTACTCCTCCTTGTGGGGTGCCTAGTTGCATTACTTTAGTTTCACTCGTGTAGCCTTGGAACAGTGCAGAGGACTTCCGGTTGGTAAGATAGCCTCGTATCCATTGTAATAAATGTCCCCCTATATCCATTCTCGCTAATTCATACATAATCACTTCCCTATTAGCAATATCAAAGGCATTTTTTAAATCAAGAAATGTTGTGTACTTGTGCCTTTTATCTCCATGAACAGTAAGAAAGGTTGTGATACAGTTGTGTACACTTTTACCATGTGTGAAACCATTGATATCAGGTGACATGTGCTCTTTAACTCTATACAATAATCTATTAAGCACCATTCTCTCAAAGGTTTTGCACATGCAACTGGTCAGTGAGATGGGACGGAAAGCATCAGGTTGTCCAGGCTTTGGTACAGGTACCGTAAGACTGGTGGTCCATGATACAGGCAACTGCCCAGTGACATAGCTGGCATTAAACAATTCTAATAATGGGTTACCGGGTACACGATGTAGGATTCTTAGAATATCATAGGTGATACCGTCCTCACCAGGAGCAGTGCTCCTACCCCTGGAGAGGGCTGCATCCAATTCATAATCTGTATATGGAACATCACATTCATCATGTTGCTTGCTCAACATGAAATTTATGAGAGCATTTCTGTCTGTGGACCTCTCCCGCAATTTCTCCCTAGTGCTAGCTGGTAACATTCCAAGGCTGGAAACCTGAGCCCATTTTGCAATTAACTGATTGGCTTTCTGTAGCGGGTTTGGGTGTGAAACTTGTCTACTATTTTTACCAATAATTTTGTTTATGCCTTTCCAGGCTTTGCCCAGGGGAGTATGCAGGTTAAGTCCACTAACAAAACCCTCCCATTTATTTTGTATCAGTTCAGTCATTCTCTCCCTTGCCGCTGCAAGCGCGGCCTGAAACAGTTTTAACATTTGAGGAGTTCTAAGGTTCTTATATGCTTTACCTGTCTGTCTAGCAATTGATTTAAGCTCTTTCAGTTTAGCATCATCATAGTACTGGTTGTGTCTGACCTGTTTACCAGTACTTCTTTTTGTTTGGCGTGACTCACTATTTTTGATGGCCTCATAGGTATTATTTATGAGGTCATCATAAAACTGTTGTACATTCTCAGGCTCATAATTGTTATACCAATGTTCTATGCTGTCTATAAAGAATTTTTCTTGCTCTTTCCTTACTGTTAGCCTGCGTCTACTCAGCTTAGTGCCAGGTAGGTCAACATTAGCCACGTGTATGTTAGCTGTTATGGCTAAATGGTCAGACATTAAGTCATCCATAATATCAGTCTCATGAGTTGTGTATGACAGGTTAAAGCCAATGCACCTATCTAGGACTCCTCCATATATTTGCGTTGGTTGATTCTTACTGATAATTTGAACATCATCATATGCATCGAGAAGTGCCAACAATCTTCTCCTGTTGGTGTTTGTAAGTTGATCCCCTAATTGTTTGTGTTTAGCATTTAAATCCCCAATTAATATTGTAGAATCAGTATGTGCAAAACTAGGTAGGTCAGTATACTGGAAGAGGCCAGTAGGTGCATAGGCATTCAAAACATTAAGTGTAGAGTTACCAACGTGTACCCGGATACCATGATATTGAAACCCCTCTCGTTGTTGGGCGGGAAGTGGCTCATGCGGCAGGGATTTTTTAACCAAGGAGTGCCGGACCAACCGGGCTGTGGTGGGTATGTGGGCCTGCGGGGCGCTCCAAGCAACAGCCTAGTGGACCAAACTCTCACAAGTCAAGTCTGGCCTCGGGCCGGGCTTAGGGAGTAGAATAACTCGCAGAACCCCATCAACCAGGATTTATTGTGCATATACTTGTAATACCCAAGCATCAGATGTCTGACCCATGTGTCCCTTTTGAATGCCGTCAGTAATAGGAAGCAGCTTTAAATGATTTGTAGTCATTTGACATTATAAAGTGAGGTTCATTTCCCAAGAGAAACCGTTATCCATCAATTAGGATATTTCACATCTCTTGATGCGATTAACTCTTGTATGAAACTTATCAACAAGAAAATAAGCCACAAGTGTAATGAAGTTCTTGAATAAATTAATTTAGAGCCTTCGAGCATTGTTACTGTGAAACCTAGTTCCGGAGAAATTGCCACTCGCTAACGGTTACTCCAGTAAACGACACTAGCTAATACACTAATTATATATTTTGATGAGAAACTGCTAAAGATTCTCTTTGATTAAGTTTTGCATACACTAAGTAGGGCGTGACCTTAGATACTTGTGCTTGAGACGAGCACTCATCTGTGAGACGTCACTCGCAGAGTTACACCCAGGAAGCTTACAGCTGCTCAGGTCATTGTGGGTTCCTTAGATAACTTCCTGCAAGCCGCCTGCCATATTCAAATAGGCGAGACAGCTGAGTGGACAGCGCTTCGGATTCGTAGTCTTGAGGTTCCGGGTTTGATCCCCGGTTGAGGCGGAAACAAATGAGCAGAGTTTCTTTCACCCTGATGCATCTGTTCACCTAGCAGTAAATAAGTACCTGGGAGTTAGACAGCTGTTATGGACTGTTTCCTGGGGGTGTGTAGCAAAAACGAGGCCTGGTTAAGGACCGGGCCGCGGGGACGCTAAGCCCCGAAATCATCTCAAGATAACGTTTCAATGCAGGATGTGGTCAGAAATATGTAGTATCTCTCCTACACTCTGTCACACCTGTTAGGAGGTGACGTTACCCAGGTTACTCACCCCAATGGCAACCACTAAATATTTAATCTGGTACACAAATGCATCTATTGACGTAATCTTTCAGGACGGAACATTTGGTTTTAGGCTACAGTCATTGATTAATTGAATGATGAAGATTAAGCCACCCAAGAGGTGACATGGGCACGAATAGCCCATAGTGGTAGATTTTTTGGAGTGAATGTGATCTTTGGTAGTGAATTATAACGTGCTGTCTTATATAATCGATCACTTTTTTTAGTGATTATATTAAGACAATTGTATAGTGCGATACTAAAGTTGTTGAATTGGAATGTATAAAATGTGACCTTAGCCATATGCAGGCGAAGAGTCACAATAACGTGGCTAAAGTATGTTGACCAGACCACACACTAGAAGGTGAAGGGACGCCGACGTTTCGGTCCGTCCTGGACCATTCTCAAGTTGATTGTGAGACTTGAGAATCACAATTGACTTGAGAATGGTATAGGACGGACCGAAACGTCGTCGTCCCTTCACCTTCTAATGTGTGTGGTCTGGTCAACCTTAGCCATATTTGACAGTGAGAGAATATCTAGTGCCGTGCATAATTTTGTACAAATTGCAACGGCTGATATAGATTATAGATATTAATTTCAAGATACAATTGACTGTTCTGATCAACAGAGATCGACCCGAAGATCCTGGACGTGTCTAAAATGACGAAGACGGGTCTGCAGGTCTCCGTGATGAGTAACTTGACCCACCCTTCCCACGTTGTGTTGGGTCAGGGCATCCCCATCCTTCCCCGGGCCTACACAGCCATACAAGTCTCCCTCACTGTGGTCAGTCTTTATTCTTTTCCATATTCGTCACATTGGTAATATTTTCCTGTTATATCCCGGGCAGGACAGAAATGGTTGGACACATTTCCTTTCACCTAATGCTGCTGTTCACCTAGCAGTAAGTAGGTACTCAGGAGTTAGGCAGCTTGTTGTGGGGTTGCATTCTGGGCCGGGTCAGTAATTCGACCTGGGGGGGGGGGAGACCTCGATATAAGCCTAACGTGTATAAATACACACTGACTGCCTGTCCACCGACACAATGATTTATTATTATAATTATATTAATAGTAAAAATATACAATTTAGTGATATTTTTACTTGAGATGATAATTTTTTCAGGGTTATTAATTATTAGTAGAAAAGTAATAATACAGCATATGGCTGTAACGAGATTTCTATTCTTTTACAGCAAGTTTCCTAGTTTTGCAATGTCAGAGTTAATATTAATTAGGCAATCATCTGAATATGAGTGAGTCTTAGGGGTCACGGTACATATCTGACAGACTATGTTTCTTAGTTTCCTTGAACATATACGGCTTGGTATCCAGCAAGTCTCTACACTTTATAATGCTCGAAATGATATACACTCACTGTGGAATTTCATTACCATAGGCTTAGAAGAGCTAAAGATTAATGAGCCATTAGAACGCTCTGAGAGTTAACAACAGTAGTGGGATGTATAGTTTAGCAGTGATTTTTGGTTTGCCCCAGAAAATGGACATCTTAGCAGTGATTTTTGGTTTGCCCCTGAAAATGGACATCTTAGCAGTGATTTTTGGTTTGACACAGAAAATGGACAAATTACTGGTGATTTTTCATTTTGGGCCCAGGAAAATAGACATATTAACCATGATTTTTTCGTTTTTTTTTTTTAGAAAATCATTGCTAAGCTGTGGGGTTCCAGGTAAAACCTTTTCAGTTTTTATTCCTTGCTCTGTCACTCCCGTTTAAGACAGAAATATTTTCAGATTATAGTTTACGACCAAAATTTTTTCAGAGACCATTTTCAGCAAATATGTTCATAGAAGTCTTGTTAAGGAAAATAGACCCCTTAGCAATAACTTTTAGTTTTAAATACATTTACTGCTGTTTCACCCATTTAAGACCGAATTTCTTCAGAGAGACCAGTTTAAGACTGAAATTTGTCAGAAGCAAGTTTTGAACCGATATTTGACAGAGTCCAGTTGAAGACCGGAATTTGTCAGAGACCAGTTTAAGATTGAAATTGTTCAGAGACGAGTTTAAGATAAAAATTCTTTAAAGTTTTAATCCTCACTGCGTTCCAAAAGAGTTCTTATAGATATACATAAACTCTACAAACTTGAGGAAATATTTTAAAAAGTTCATTAGATATTAGCTCTTGAACCCCAGATCTTTACGTTTATAAGTGTAGTTTCGCTACTAATAACCCAATTTAAAATAGTCATATTTCAGATGTAGTAAATAAAAGAAAAACGTTTTACCGAGTTCTAGCCCCCATCCCCGCCTTAGCCCCCTCTCGTTAGTATCTATTCAAATCCCCCGAAAATTAAACCCGCTGTATTTCAGACATAGTAAAATACAACAATTTAGATACCGAGCTCCAGCTCATGTCCTTGCCTTACTTTAACCGTAGAACTTCAATAATATCAGATAAATTCCCCGAAATTTAACCCAACTTTATTTCTGACATAGTAAATAAGGTCAAGGCAATTACCGAACTCCAGCTCCGGTCCACCGCCTTATTTAATTCGCACAACTTCTTTACTAACTGTCCAACTCCCCTTAAATTTAATCCCGCCATATTTCAGATTCAGTCAAATAATTAAAGACATTAACCGAGTTTCAGCTCATGTCTTCTACCTTAGTTCATTCGTACATCTCCCTTATTATCAGTTCAAATGCTCTAAAATTTAAAACAGTTATACTTCTGCAGAGTAGGTAAGAAACAAAGAGTTACCATATTCTAGCTCCCATTCTCTGACTTTGCTGACTCCCATAGATTCACAACTATCAGCCCAATTTCCCTGAAATTTAAACCCGATACATTTCTAACATAGTAAAATAAAGTAAAACAAATACCTAGTTTCAGCTCTTGTCCCCTCCCTAGTTCATTTGTACAACTCAACTATTATCAGTTCAAACCCCAGCAAAATTTAAAACTGCTATATTTCTGACACATGAAATAAGATCAAGATAGATGAACAAAAAAATTTACTTTGATAAATGTATTAAAAATGTATGAAAAGACTAAATGTTGTAAAATAGACCTTCCTATAAATTATTTGAAACGTATATATAAAACAAATAAAAGTTAGGTGGGGCTGTGTTAAGCTAAGATGATCGTAAAATGCTGGGTGGAGAGTGTACAAGTTCATATATATAAGATAAGGAATAGGTTAGGTTAGGGTTATTGGGTTATGTAAGAGAGGAATGCTTAACAACACTATACCGAGAATATTAGAGTTTGGAAGCTGAACAAACAGAGGGACATGGTAATAGGAACGGGTTAAGATAAATATATTAGTTGGATGAGCGTTTTTGTAATGTTCTCAAATTATTATATGTGTAAGAGTTTCTCAAAGTGTCTAAATGTTTGCAAAAGTTGTACTTGTTTGTTTAAGAGTGCATATGATCTGTGATAGTACATAAATGTATTTACATGTTTAACTAAGTTTATGCATTTGTACAAGTTTGAGAAAGTGTGTAAGTTAATGAACATAGTGAATGTGAGCATGTACAAGTTTATGCATGTATATTTGTTTGTGTAAGTTAGTAAACTGAGTACTTGCATAAGTTGTATAAGTTTGCAAGTATAACTGTACGTGTATATGTAAATGAGAAAGTGGCATGTATATTTTGTGTAAGTATTTATGCAATTTGTGTAAAAGTGTATGTCATGGGTATTTTATGTAAGTCTGAATATGTTTGCGAGTCCAGTATGAAAGTTCTGGTGTGTATCTATAAGAATAAATTAGTGTTGACCGGGAACATAAATGAAAAGTTTATGTTTCAAAGATAATAAGATGAATCTTAGGTTAAGTTACATTATGTATGAGAGGGAAGGTAATTTAAGTTGGGGCATTAGCTCCAAATATGCCAAAAATATACAATAAATGAAAACTAGTTCGATTTCAATCAAACTTTTTTTAACGAGTTGTATATGAAAAGGGTTTCATCTGGTCCAAGTCTCAGCATCGTAGCAGAAATAGGAAGGAAGAAACAAATATTGAGTTATGTGTCAAAAAATTTACAAAATAGTGAAAAATTAACATCAAACACAAGTGTCAACTGAAATCATGTCTATGACTCTCAGCTATCACAATAGAATATAGTAAAAATATTTAATAATTAGTTTTGTCCCCCCCCCAAAAAAATGATTTTTTTTTCTTATTTGTTTATCGGACGAGTTAATGTTTCTACAATCTGTTTTGAGTTTTTTTTCTAAGTTCATTTATTGATTTTATAATAGTAATAAACATGATATATTTGCAAAATTTTTGGGGGAACTTTGACTTTTTGTATTAGTAAATCTAAACGTATTTTGGAAAATCCGCAGAATCAGATCCCTTATTATATGCTAATGTGATAGAAGAGTGTCATAGAAATGATTTCATTTGAAACTTGTGGTTGTAGATTCTTATTGAAAATGTGTAAAATTCGTTGAAAAAAAAATTCTCCCATTCTATCTAGGCTGCGATACTGAAACTTGGAACAATTGCCGCCCTTTTCATATAAACTAGTCAAAAAAGATTTGTTGACATTGAACAACGTTTAAAAAACTAACTAATGCCTCCTTAAGTTACCAAGTTATGTAAGTTATGTCAGGTAAGGCAGGTTAGGTAAAGGAAGTTACCTTTCATAAGTTATGTTATGATAAGTTACATTAGGAGAGGTTACTACAGATAAATCGAGATAGTAAAGTTTCATTAGGTATGCTAGGTTTTGTAAGCTACATTAGGTAGGGAAGGAATAGGTAAGTTGGATTAGGTAAGTTACAATAGGCTAGGTTATCTCAGGCAAGTAAGGTTAGGTATGAATGGGCAAGATAGGTTGGGCAAATAAGTTATGATAAGGTACATTCGGGTTTACTAGTACAGGTAAGTCAGGTTAGGTATGGATATGCAGTGTTGTTCAAAGAACAGTTTTAAGATAAAGTGACTAAGAAAATTTATTTTGACAGAATAACTAATAAACAGAAATGCAAGTTTGTTACGAAAAGGTGAAGTAGTTCAACTACAACTTCATGACTCCCTGATAATTAGCTCTACTGATCTACCTGATGAACAACAAGGTGAGGATTGCTGTAACATAGCCAACACCCTAATTAATTCAAAGATCAGTGTCAATGTTCAAATCAAATCGGCTATTAGGATAGATAAAAACAATCCCCGTATCAGTAGGAGAATGCTCATCAAACTTGCAAATCCCTCTGCGAAGTTTGACCTCATACAATCAGCTGCTAAGCATAAAACCAACCTCTATATAAATGAGTGTCTTACAAAGCAGCGTGGATCCCTCCTCTTCAGGCTGCGTCAAATTCGCAAACAAAAACCTGGTCTTATCAAGCAGTGCTACACTAGGAATGGAACGATTTTTGCGAAGAAGGAAATTACAGGAAAAAGATATGAAATAAAATGTGACCAACAACTCCTGGCCTTCTTAAGTGATTGTGGTATATCTGAAAACCTGAACCCGACCAATGCCAGTACTTAAAATAACTCTTTCAGTGCCTGAGCCTAACCTAACTTAATCTAACTTTGTCTAAGGTGCTGTCTCTGCCTTACCTTTTACCTAATGTTCTCTCATTCATATAATTTCCAAAATAATCCATCAAGTCTCCATGCACTTATGCAAGCATCTACCTCAGTTTCATTGTAAAATTTTACTCTTAAATCTAATCTTACCCTATTCCATTTATATTTTAAATTTATTTGTATTGATCTATATCATTTATTGAAATCAATTATTGATCTCATTTTTGTTCTTTTAATTAAATTCATACTAATTATAAGTTAAAACTAAGCTTAATAAAATTTATTTCTCTAAGATTATTTTACTTTACAATTATCATTTGTCAAATTTTGTTATATATTCATCTTGACAGTCTCTACTGATTTTTTGTTCTCTCCGCCAAACTTGTGTATCCTCCATGGCTATCTAGTGACCTTAATTCTACCTCTAATTGTTTCAATTCTTTTGTTTACTTGCATTTATTGTTGTGTCTTGCCATAATTATTCTCTAATTTAGCAGACTCAATACTTTGTAAGCTCTTATTGTATTGTTATATTATTATATTGTTGTGTTTTGCTATAATTACTTTCTATTTTACAGCAGATTTGTTTTCATCTGTTCCTGTAACTGCTTATCTTATTGTATCGTGACATTCTTATCTATATTGATATATATTATCTATCTATTGTTACTTACAGTGTACCTGAGAGTACTTGTAAGCAATCTACCTCATTTTTCATTTTTGCTCAATTTGTTTTTGTATTGCTTAGTCTTGTTTATATTTTTGTTTTGTATATCTATATCTTGTGTTTTGTATAGTCCATGTTTATATGTTTTTTCTTTAATCTCATTTATTACCTAGGTTGCCTAGCCTAGCCATACTCCCTTACTCCATTGTACCCCTGTAAGCCCCTTTTGTGTTTGTTTTGCACAGTATTGTGTACATTTTCTTTCCCTATTTTATAGCTTATTTCTACCTTGTAATTTGCCTTTCTTCCCTTGTTTTTCCTGCAATCAGCTTTTTTTATGCAGTCAAGTATAGACCCAGAACTTAACCTCTTATCCACTATCTATGACAATAATCACTTTAATGATCTAAATTGCAGATATTTTGCAGCACATGATGTAAACAATGTAGTAACTCATAATCACAATATCTCTGTACTCAATTTGAACGTTAGATCCCTAGGTAAACACTTCGATGATGTTAGTGCCTTGATTGAAGCTATTGACAACAAATTCTCTTTTATTATACTTACTGAAACATGGTTGAAAGAGGATACTACTCAACTCTTTAACATGCCTAACTACTCAGCAATTCACAACTGTCGTCAACTTCAGAGAGGTGGTGGCACTGCTCTTTACTACCACCAAGAACTAACATGCTTAAAAGAAATTAGAACTAAAGACTGCTATGGGGAGTATATCTTCGCCAGCTTCAGAGTCAAGGGTGCCGAGTCTGTCCTGTCTGTGGGTGCAGTTTATAGAATTCCTAACACTGATGTGTCCGAATTCAACTCAAACCTTAGAAATCTAATACTTGATAACAGACTGAACAAAAACCACCTAATTATCGCAGGGGACTTTAATATTGACTTCTGCGTGCCAGAACACCCTACTGCTGTTAGCTTCCTCAACTGTATGAATTCCTGCTTCCTCATACCCTTAATCACTAGACCTACTAGAATCACTGATAGCACTGCCACGACTCTAGATCACATCTGGACAAACATAACCTCTCCGCTTACTTCAGGTATAATCACCGATAGCACTACAGACCATTACCCCACATTTCTCTTAACTAACATTAGCAAACCACCTCTAGAGACAAGAGAGATACGTTTTAGACTACACAATGAAACTGCTATAGACAATTTTATAACTGCTACCGATAATGTCAACTGGGAGTCCGAGTTAGGTAACATAGAGGACATCAACCTAGCAGTTCAATCTTTTCTTCAAAAAACTCTTAGCCTTTATAATACCCACTGTCCTATGCTTAGAAAACAAGTCACAACCAAAAGGCTTAACAATCCCTGGCTTACAAAGGGAATACTTAAATCTGTTAATAAAAAACATGACCTTGAGAAGAAGTATAGGTTAGGGATTGTCTCCAAAGAATTCTCAAAGAATTACTCATTATTGCTATCTAAGATAATTAAACGAGCCAAAGCTAAATACTACGAAGATAAATTTACCCAAATAAAGAGCAACATTAAACAAACATGGAGAACAATTTCACAAATATTGGGATCAAAGAAGTCAATAAATAACAAACCGACTCTCCTGTCTAATAACGATGGTCAGCTTTCAGCCTCTGATTCTGCTATTGAGTTCAATAGGTTCTTCTCTTCCATTGGTTCATCCCTTGCTAATGATATTCCATCTTCCAGTACTGACATTAAGGACTATCTTACAGGTAACTATCCACAGTCTCTGTACCTAAAGCCTATGAATTCCACTGACGTCAATGAGATAATCCTTTCCCTTAAAACCAAGTCTGGTGCCCTTGAGGAGATACCAACTTTAATCTACAAAAAAGCCTCCAGATCTTAAGCCCCTGCTATTGCTTTGCTCTTCAACAAGTCACTTGAACTCCAAACCTTTCCAGATATTCTAAAAAAAACGAGAGTAACGCCTGTCCACAAATGTGGTGATATCACAGATGTTAACAACTACAGACCTATATCAATCCTGCCAAACTTGTCAAAAATTTTTGAAAAACTAATCTATTAGCAGCTTTACTCATATCTAGCCAAACTCAATATACTTAGCCCTTGCCAATATGGCTTCAGGCCCCAAAAAAGCACTAACGATGCACTTATTAGTATGCTTAACTCGATTCATACAGCTCTTGATAAAAATGAGTTCCCTGTTGGGTTATTTGTGGACCTGCGTAAAGCTTTCGATACTGTCAACCACCAAAACCTTCTTCTTAAATTGCATCATTATGGTGTCAGAGGGCACTCCCTACAATACCTCAAATCCTACCTTACTGACAGGCTCCAATGTGTTTCTGTGAATAATACAATTTCTCCCACCCTACCCATCAACATTGGTGTTCCCCAGGGCAGCATACTTGGCCCTCTCCTCTTTCTCATCTACATTAATGACCTTCCAAATGCCTCCCAACACCTCAAACCAATTCTATTTGCTGACGACACAACCTTCATTTACTCCAGTCCTGATCCCCTTGCTCTAAATGCCACAGTAAATACTGAGCTTAATAAAGTCCATCTGTGGCTAACTGCCAACAAACTCACCCTTAACATTGACAAAACTTTCTATATTCTGTTTGGCAATAAATCCTCTAATCAAATAAATCTCAAAATAAACAATACTCAAATTTGTAACAAATTAGATGGCAAATTCCTTGGCATTCTCATTGACCGCAAGCTGAATTTCCAGAGACACATTCTAAACATATCAAAAAAAGTTTCAAAAACTGTGGGCATTCTTTCTAAGATCAGATATTATGTACCACGCCCTGCCCTGGTGACTCTCTATTACTCCCTTATCTATCCATATCTCAACTATGGTATTTGTGCTTGGGGCTCTACTACCCAAAATCACTTACGTCCTCTAATTACTCAACACAAAGCTGCTATTAGGACAATATCCAATTCTGGCCCCAGACATCACTCGGTACCCCTACTCAAATCTCTGAATATGTTAGACATTAAGTCACTGCACATTCTCTCATGTGTATTATACATATATAAAACGCTAAACTATAATGCCAATCCTGATCTCAAAAGCTTCATA
The DNA here is from genome assembly GCF_040958095.1 of Procambarus clarkii. Classification (NCBI taxonomy): domain Eukaryota; kingdom Metazoa; phylum Arthropoda; class Malacostraca; order Decapoda; family Cambaridae; genus Procambarus; species Procambarus clarkii. The sequence continues at coordinate 31,818,111 of NC_091208.1, forward strand.
GAAGGTTGTAACAGAACCCATGAGCACCACACCAGAAATAAATACAGTTTTGATATTCCTAGAGTACGACTTAATCAAACCAGAAATGCTCTACAAATCAAGGGGCCCAGAATGTGGAATGACCTTCCCAACCATGTTAAAGACTGTACCTCTCTCAACCAGTTTAAGTTAAAAACGAAGCTATACCTAATAAATTCCCTGTAACCCACCTCACCCCTCTGTTGTCAACCCATGTATGTTTTTTGTTTGTTTTTTTGTTTTTCAAATCAACGCTGTTTGAATGTAATTTTCTGTAATAATTTGTAATTGTATTTGTGCTGCTTTTTCAACAATGTTCCCCCCTCTTTTACCTCTATTTTTATTTGTACTCAACACACCTTATTCTTTTTAACCATTAGTTTTAAGCTTTAGTCATTAATGTTTTTCCTGCCCGAAACGCTTTGCGTAATAGTGGCTTTAGGCATTGTATGTACTAGCTCTATCTTTAAAGCCAACAAACTTTGTAAAATCTCTTTATGTATGTACATTACCTAAATAAAAATTATTATTATTATTATTATTATTATTATTATTATTATTATTATTAGTTACTTAGAGAGCCGTGTTTTGGGACATATCAAATGTTATTAACGAGTTTTGACCGTAAATGTCTTAATGAAAGCTACATAAACGTCATTTATTTTTATTCATTTTTAGTTAAGCATATGTTTATTAGTACATAAAGTTTGCACATGTTTAGCTCGATATAATACTTAAAGTTGTTTGAGGCTATGACTAGAAAATAGCATATGTCTGCTTGTACATATGTCTAGAAAAATTGCCTTTGACGACTTATTTATTGAATGAAGAAAAACGTTTGTTACATTTGAGAGTTTATTTGATGCTTGAATAAGTCCTAGAGTGTAGTTCTTTATATAAAGTCATGTTAAAGAGTGCAAATGACAAATTAATATGATCTTCGAACGTATTATTGTGGTTTTGGAGAGATTCTTAAAAGGGCGAAGATGTTTAGAGAGTTTCTTTTGATGCTCGAAGATGTCTTAGAAAGTTTATTTTATGCTCGAAGATGTTTTAGAGAACAACTTTGTTGCTCGAATATGTCTTAGAAAATTTATTTGATGCTCGACGATGTCTTAGAGAACAACTTGGATGCTCGAAAATGTCTTAGAGAATAACTTTGATGGCATGAATAGTATTCTTTATGTTTCAGAGATTACCTTTGATGACTCTGAGAATAAAACTTTTGAGGACGTGAATAATATTTTGATGTCTTTGAGCGTGTCGTTGATGACTCTGACTGTGTCTTTGATGTCTTTGAATATGTAATTGATGTTTTGAAGAGTATTTTTTATTATTTTTTTTACTTTACGAAGTATACTGTTAGTTACAAAAGTGTTGAGCGAAATTGCATTTGACTATTTTTAGTTGAGTGAAGAATAATTATAGTTAAGAGCAGGGTTAAAAGATCCCTTTGGCTATTTGTTCTCACTCCACGCAGCATAAAGGATGTTAAGAAAGTGTTGAAAGAAGTTATGCTTGACTATTTTCAGTTGAAAGAAGTGTTATTTTAGTTTAACAACAGTGCTGAAAGATTCCTTTGACTACTTTCGGTTGATTAACAAATAACTTTAGTTAAGAAACAACAAGAAAAGATGATGAACGTGAATATTTTTTGTTGATTGACGAATAATTTTAGTTAAGAAATGATGAACTTTATTTTTAATTTACTGACGAATAATTTTAGTTAATTTAAGAAATGATGAAAAGATGATGAACATGTGTATTTTCATTTGATTGACGAATAATTTTAGTTAAGAAACGACAAGAAAAGAATGTCTTGGTAGATTTGCTACTGTATTAAAGTGTAGCTTTGTTAAGATCTGTATTAGTAAGAAATAATAAGTTGATAATCAAATACATTGACATAGTTGATTGTAAATAAAATTGGGTGACTGACTAAATATATGAATATCGGTAGTTGGGAGAACTGTAATGCTGTTGATAATATTTGACAAAGAACTAGTTACTGAATGACAGAAACAATTGGACATTTTATTTTAAAAGAAAATGTAAGAGAATGCGATGAACACAGTGAAAATGACGGGGATATGAGCTTGCAGAGTATTCAAAGGATGAACAGCGAACTTGTGAAGAACGTATTAAGAACATTATGAGAATGTGACTTTTACGAACCTTACCTCCTTTGGAGGTTAGCTTCTATTATAAATTGTTTGTGGACACAAAGGAGAATGTTTTCTTGAAATAAATCTGCAGGTGACTATTATTACTCCGCCATTAAAAGTAGTACCCTTCAGCTGGAGATTGTTTAAGAATAACGTGTATTGCAATAGCAAAACTATGTGAAGGAAAAATGGACTCAATGAAAAAACTGCGTTGGGAATATGGTAAATGAAGTCAATAAAAGGTTTGAATGGAAATGTTAAAGAGAGTATATTAATGGGCGATGACGCAACAGAGGTGGACACCATTTTTTTTTACCTGACGCAGAGCACCAGCTGTCCGACCAGTCCTCATGTTTCCTGAGGGATTTCTCACACCGTACAATCAGATAAGTCACAGGGTTATTTTCACAGGGTTGCAAGGGAAGGGTAGAATGCACTGATAGCCTACTGAGCGGTTAGTTTTGAGAGAGTCCAGATTTTAATGGGATGTATATATGTGTCAAAGTCTGACAGAGATAGTGCTGAAGTGTTGGTCTGTTCCAGTGCTGGTCTAAGAGATGTATGGGACCCCAAGACCGTTTGGGTGATAAGAGGCAATGTTGTTTTCCTTCTGAATTCATTGATTTTTAAGGAATGAAATATGTTATGTAATGTGTGTGTTTTATAAATATACATTTGTGTTATTTATTTACTAGGTTCTTTCCCTACACATTAAATTCCCCTTGGCATAAGTAAAAGCCTCATTCCCTTAAGCAACATTAAAATACATGACCCCCCCCCCCAAACATGACAGTGACAAACAACACAGAGAACATGTAAGAGAATGTGATGAACACAGAGAACATGTAAGAGAATGTGATGAACACAGAGAACATGTAAGAGAATGTGATGAACACAGAGAACATGTAAGAGAATGTGATGAACACAGAGAACATGTAAGAGAATGTGATGAACACAGAGAACATGTAAGAGAATGTGATGAACACAGAGAACATGTAAGAGAATGTGATGAACACAGAGAACATGTAAGAGAATGTGATGAACACAGAGAACATGTAAGAGAATGTGATGAACACAGAGAACATGTAAGACTATACGATGAATTGAATTTGCAAAGATGAAAAATTAGTAAAACGTTGTGCAGAGAATATGGAGAGAACATTTTCAAAAAAATATGAAGACCATGGAGAAACAGGTGACAATATGGAATGGACATTTGGGAGGATATTTTAAGAACATGGGGAGAACGAATAAATACGGTAAGATAATTGGTAATAGTTGAATTTTATAATTCTTGGGGTGCAGAATTGTGAATGAATCTGGGGTAGGGGGAGTTGGGGAATGGGCAAGATTTTGGGGGAGTAGTGGATGAGGGAGGGGAAGATAAAGGTGTGGGGAGTTGAGGAAGGTAAGTGAGAGAAAAGAAGTGGGTGAGGGAGATAAGAAAGAGGATGGGGCGGGGGTGGGGGTGGGGAAATAGAGGTATGGAAGGAGTAAGGTGTGGAGGGGGAGATATGGGAAGAGAGAGAAGGGGAGTATGGGGGAAGGGAGGGGAAGATAAGGGTGCAGGGAGTAGGGGAGATAAGGGAGGGAAAAGGTAAGGGGTGAGGGAGGTAAGGTGTGTTATAGCCGTGTGATTATTACCCGGTTAGTAATTATTTACATAGCTGAGTAAACAAGTGTATTGAAGTCACACTTACTTTGATAAGGTGATAGGGAGGGAGCGGGTCTGATATTCTGGAATAATTAAGTTTGATGAACTTTGAACTAAGGCGGAGGACAGGAGATGGCACTTGATAACTATCTTGATCTTATTTACTGTGTCAGAAATATAGCAGTTTTAAATTTTGCTGGGGTTTTGCTGGGGTTTTGCTGGGGTTTTGCTGGGGTTTTGCTGGGGTTTTGCTGGGGTTTTGCTGGGGTTTTGCTGGGGTTTTGCTGGGGTTTTGCTGGGGTTTTGCTGGGGTTTTGCTGGGGTTTGAACTGATAATAGCAGAGTTGAAGAAATAAACTAGGGAGGGGACAAGAGCTGAAACTCGGTATTTGTTTTACTTTATTTTACTATGTTAGAAATGTATCGGGTTTAGATTTCTGGGAACTTGGGCTGATAGTTGTGAATCTATGGGAGTCAGCAAAGTCAGAGAATGGGAGCTAGAATATGGTAACTATTTTCATTACTTAATCTGTCAGAAATATGACCGTTTTAAATTTTAGAGCATTTGGACTGATACTAACGGAGATGTACGAATGAACAAAGTTGGAGGACATAAGCTGAAACTCGCTTAATGTCTTTATTTATTTTACTGAATCTGAAATACAGTGGGATTAAATTTAGGGGGAATTGGACCGATAATAAAGAAGTTGTACGAATGAAGTAAGGCAGTGGACAGGAGCTGGAGTTCGGTAATTGCCTTGCCCTCATTTACCATGTCAGAAATATAGCGAGTTTAAATTTCAGGGATATTGATCTGATATTAGTGAAGTTGTACGGTTGAAGTAAGGCGGGGACATGAGCTGGAGCTCGGTTACTAAATTGTTGTACATTACTATGTCTGAAATTCAGCAGGTTTTAATTTCAGGGGATTTGAATAGATACTAATGAAGATAAGAGAGGGGACTAAGGCGGGGACGGGAGCTAGAACTCGGCAATACTTTTTCTTTTCTTACTATCTCTTAAATATGACTGCTTCAAATTGGGCTATTAGTAGTGAAACTACACATATAAACATAAAGGGCTGGGTCCTAAGAGCTAATATCTAATGAACTTTTTTAAATATCTGTTCAAGTCCATAGTTTAATTATATCCTTAAGAACACGTTAAGAATGCAGCGAGGATTAAAACTCTAAACAATCTTGATCTTAAACTGGACTCTGACAAATTTCGGGTTTAAAGTGGACTGAAGAAATTCGGTCTTAAAATGGGCTCTGTCATATTTCGGTCTTCAACTGGACTGAGGATATTCGGTCTTAAACTGGTGAAACAGCAGTAAATGGATATTAAACTACAAGTCATTGCTAAGAGGTCAAGTTTCCTTAACACTTCTATGAATATATCCGAAAATGGTCTCTGAAAAAATGTTGGTCTTAAACTATATTCTGAAAATATTTCGGTCTTAAATTTGGTGTGACAGAGCGAGCAATAAAAACTGAAAAGGTTTACCTGGAACCCTCCCTCCCTCCCCCCTCCACCACTTAGCAATAATTTTCTAAAAAAAACGAAAAATCATAGCTAAGATGTCTATTTTCCTGTGCCCAAAATGAAAAATAACTGCTAAGCTGTCCATTTTCCGAGGCAAACCAAAAATCACCGCTAAGATGTCCATTTTCTGGGGGGCTCCAAACCAAATATCACTGCTAAGCTGGTCATCCCACTACCAACAACAACGTATCATTGTTGCATCATTAAAATTAGGTTCTTAAGGCACATATAATCATCTAGTTATGTACTTAAAACAACCGTCTCTGAAGTAAGACTCAACGATAAATTTGTTTGCAAATTTTCCACAATTTTAGAAACTAATAGAAAATAAATATTTGTGTGTGATTGCCCTCAGTAATATTACACTTGGGCAGTAAAGCATTTAATGCCATTTTATTTGCACACAATAATATGCCCCCAAGTAATGTGTCCATAATAATAAACAATAATAATAATAATGAAATTTTTGTTGTTATTAAGAAGCTTAGGTATACACAGCAATGTGCTGCTACCCTATTCTGTATGATGAATTACAGTGTAGATAAAAAACTAGCTATAAGCTCATCTAATATCCCCATCTCACAGGATGGTTAGTCATACATGGAATCAGGAGAGAACATTAAATGCGAGGCTGATCTCCTAGCCTCCACTAACAACATCTGGATTGAGCACAAGAATATTTTCCAATATTCCTGAGTGTATGAAGGCATGAAGTAATTACAGAGCTCAAAGTACCTCATACCAATCGGTCTGAAATCACTGATAACAGGCCAATCACAGATAAAAGTGTTGGAGAGTGTGTCCCAGCTCTTGTTCACATAGTTTACAGTTGGAATGTTCACCATTGAGAGATTCATTATCTACAGCCACCTGCCATAGATATCGATATCCCAGCCTAATTCTGGCAATTACAATGTCACACTGTCTAGTGGATGTTTTATGCTGCCCGTACATATGAATCTCGGTTCTAAACATGTCATAGCTCTTTATACTCGTGCTTTCTGGCCTTTGAATGTCAGTGAATGCTCTTCTGTCTTCCCTAACTTCCTGAAATATTGCGGCTCTTACAGCAGAGATTGGAATGCCCATATCCAACTTAATTTCAGGCTTATCACATGCAGTTTTAGCCGAGTTGTCTGTGTCATCGTGCTGGACAACACCTATGTGAACGCCCAATCGAAAATTCCGGGTTCGAATCTCGGGCGGGACAGAAATGGTTGGGCACCTTATCTTTCACCTAATGCTGTTGTTCACCTAGCAGTGAATAGGTATTCAGGAGTTAGTTTATTGTGGGGGTTGCATCCTTAGGCGTGGTCAGTAATACGACCTTGGGAGGGGGGCCTCGATAAAAGTCAAAATGTGTATGCCAACACAATACACTCTGGCTTCCTGTCCCCCAGACACAATGAATTATTAATTATTATTATAAATGAGATTCTGAAACTCTTGCTCTTTGCATTAATAATTGTGAAGCGATGAGTTTACACCAGCTAAACCTTCTACGTGCATGTACTACGTGTACGTGCATGTGACGCTCGCCGTGCACCGGGCACGTGAATGGCCGTGCACTCGGACTATATTTAGTAACACGTACTTGAAACACCCCGTGTTTAGGCTCGTTGGAGAGCCTAGGTCATCAGCATTCCGAATATGTTACAATGGCTGTTGTAGAGCATTTGTGAGAAGAGTTAGAGCGTGTAGCCGCTTTTAACTGTAAGAGTGAAGGAGACAGAAGGGAGAGGAGGGAGGTAGGGAAGCAGTGAGGCGGCCAGCCGCGCCGTTCCCATGGTAACCCAGACAGAGATCGCCTGGGGGACGCCACATTTGGGCGCCAAACAGGGAGACCTGTGATTGGCCAAGAGGTGTAGGCCGATGTAAGCTTCTCTTTGATTGGCTAGTTGGAGAAGGACCAGTGAAGCCGGCATCTTGCCACCCTGGACACCCTGGCGTCATTCTGCCCAAGTCAATAGACTTGTAGGACGTGGATTTCACCGGGTCGGCCAGCCAAGTGAAAACACTGTCTCTATTGGCTTCTGGTGCATCATCATATTAATTTAAATTAAATTAAATTAAATTTTTAATTCAGGGAAAGTACATACATAGTTGAATTACAAACATAATGTTGGATTTAGAGACAGAGCTAGTACATACAATACCTAAAGCCACTACTAGGCGTAGCGTTTCGGGCAAGATATACGCAATATCTACGCAACATCGACATGGGTCAGCAGGGAACGTAGCAGAATCCGGGAACTCGTCGTATTTGCGTGTGATATCAAGGCAGTGTATTAACGGACCGTGAGAAGTGGGTAATTTATATGAACAGAGTGCAACAGACAGACAATAAGTCCCCATCTCCAGTTATCAATCAGACGTCATCTGATCTCCTGCTAGTGTCATTTATCAGTGGAGAGATCTGGGAATATCTTGCCAGTGTTCTGGGCAGTTTTCCCATAGAAATTCGTGGAAATTTTGGTAGACAGAGATGCATAATGTTGTTGTTGTTTCAGATTCAGCTACTGGGAACAAAAAGTTCCAAGTAGCACGGGCTATGGTGAGCCTGTGGTGGACTTACCTGGCGCAGGAGCGGGGCTGTCGTCAGTCTCCGTGGTGTAGTGGTAAGACACTTGCCTGGCGTTCCACGAGCGCTATGTCATGGCCTTCGTATCCTGGCCGGGGAGGATTTACTGGGCGCAATTCCTTAACTGTAGCCTCTGTTTAACGCAACAGTAAAATGTGTACTTGGATGAAAAAACGATTCTTCGCGGCAGGGGATCGTATTCCAGGGACCTGCCCGAAACGCTACGCATACTAGTGGCACTACAAGAACGTAACAACTCTTGTATATATCTCATAATATGTTTGCCGCCATTTTTATACGAACGCCACGCTTCGCCCTGAGGAGGTGCGAAGCCCGCCTAGTGAGATGGGGATACGAAACGAGCAGAGCGCGTGAGACTGCACCCGGGCTGCTCACAGCTAGCCAAAGTCACCGTGAGGGGGTGGCTTCCGACTACAAGTACTGCAGCAGTGTGTGTGTGCATGGTAGATGTGTGAGAGAGGCCGTCCGTATAATTGAGTAAGTACCCCCTGTGTGTATTGGTGATTTGTATCTCTAAGCCTGAATTTGAGGTCAGGTGTTCTGCCCGCATTGTCTCTAGAGCACCTGCTAGGTAAAGGGTAGTACAGCGCACGTGAGATTTTCACACCTATTTACGTCCTTGTCAATCAAGGGAGGATTAGTGCTGTTGTGTGCAGATGTACGTGTGTGTGTGTGTGTGTTTACTCACCTATTTGTGCTTGCGGGGGTTGAGCTCTAACTCTTTGGTCCTGCCTCTCAACTGTCAATCAACTGGTGTACAGATTCCTGAGCCTACTGGGCTCTATCATATCTACATTATAAACTGTGTATGGAGTCAGCCTCCACCACATCACTGTCTAATGAAGTCCACCTGTTAACTACTCGAACACTGAAAAAGTTCTTTCTAACGTCTCTGTGGCTCATTTGGGTACTCAGTTTCCACCTGTGTCCCCTTGTTCGCGTACCTCCCGTATTAAACAGTGTATTTTTATCTACCCTGTCAATTCCACTGAGAATTTTGTAGGTAATGATCATGTCTCCTTTTACATATCTGTCTTCCAATGTCGTAAGGTGCATTTCCTGCAGCCTTTTCTCGTAACTCATGCCTCTTAGTTCTGGGTCTAGCCTAGTAGCATATCTCTGAACTTTTTCCAGCTTCGCCTTGTGCTTGACAAGGTGCGGGTTCCATGCTGGGGCCGCATACTCCAGGATTGGTCTTACATATGTGGTATACAAGGCTTTGAATGATTCCTTACACAGGTTCCTGAAGGCAGTTCTGATGTTAGCCAGCCTCGCATATGCCGCAGATGTTATTCTTTTGATGTAGGCTTCAGGAGACAGGTTTGGTGTGATATCAACTCTTAGATCTTTCTCTCTGTCCGTTTCACTAAGGACTTCATCTCCCATTCTGTATCCTGTGTCTGGCCTCCTGTTTCCACTGCCTAGTTTCATTACTTTACATTTACTCGGGTTGAACTTTAGTAGCCATTTGTTGGACCATTCATTCAGTCTGTCTAGGTTATCTTGTACCCTCATACTATCTTCCTCTATCTAAATCCTCCTCATAATTTTTGCATCATCAGCAAACAAAGAGAGGAATGATTCTATACCATCTGGAAGATAATTTACATATATAAGAAACAGTATGGGTCCAAGGACTGAACCCTTCGGGACTCCACTGGTGCCGTCTCGCCGATCTGAGACCTCATCCCTCATAGTGATTCGCTGTCTTCTGTTACTTAAGTACTCCCTTATCCAATTAAGTACCTTCCCTTTCACTCCTGCCTGCATCTCCAGCTTTCGTTCTAGTCTCTGGTGTGGTACTGTGTCAAAGGCTTTCTGGCAATCCAAAAATATGCAGTCTGCCCACCCCTCTCTTTCTTGTCTGATCGTAGAATTCAATTAATCCTGTGAGGCAGGACTTGCTATCCCTGAAACCATGTTGGTGTTGTGTCACAAAGTTCCTTCGCTCCAGATGTTCCACTAGCTTTTTTCGCACAATTTTCTCCAATAACTTGCATGGTATGCAAGTTAGAGACACTGGCCTGTAGTTCAGTGCCTCCTGTCTATCCCCCTTCTTGTAGATCGGGACTACGTTTGCTGTCTTCCAAATTTTTGCCAGTTCACCTGTTACCAGTGATTTGTTGTATACCATGGAGAGTGGCAGGCACAATGCTTCTGCTCCTTCCTTTAGTATCCATGTTGATATTCCATTCGGGCCTATAGCCTTTGCCACATCCAACTCAAGCAAAAGCTTCCTTACATCCCCACTGGTAATCTCAAATTCCTCAAATGATGTATGGTTAACTATTGGTTCTCTTATCTCTGGAACTTCTTCTTGCTCCAATATGAAGACTTCCTAGAATTTCTTATTGAGTTCCTCGCACACTTCCTTGTCGTTTGTAGTGAATCTGTCTGCCCCTATCCTCAGTTTCATTACCTTTTCCTTCACTGTTGTCTTTTTCCTAATGTGGCTGTGTAGCAATTTAGGTTGAGTCTTTGCCATGCTTGTAAGGTAGTTTTCATATTGCCCTTCTGCCTCTCTTCTTACCCTGATGTATTCATTCCTGGCTCTGCTCTCAAGTTTCCTGTTATTTCTATAGTTTCTCCACGCTCTTTTACTTAGTTGCTTAGCTAGCTTACATCTCTGATTACACCATGGGTTTCTCATCTGCATTTTATTTTTTACCTTTTGGGCCAGGATAAACTTTTCTGCTGCCTCCTTGCACTTCTGTGTGATGTATTCTATCATGGCTTGGACCGTCTTTCCCCTTTGCTCTGTTTCCCATGTTATATCCGTTAGGAATTTTCTCATCTGCTCATAGTTTCCCTTACGGAATGCTAGCCTTTTGCTTTCAGTTCCCTTTCTCGATTACTTTAACCCTTCTTCGACCAGATACTCAAACGTCAGTACACTGTGATCTCTCATTCCTACTGGGGCCTTGAGGTCAATTTCCCTTCTGTCAGAGTCGTTCAGAGTGAAGACTAGGTCGAGTCTCGCTGGTTCATCGGTTTCCCTCATTCTCATGGGTTCCCTGACATGCTGGCTTAAAAAGTTTTTTAAACCTCCAGTAGTTTAGCTCTCCATACTTCCTCCCCTCCATGCAGTTCCTTGTTCTCCCAGTCTATCCTTCCGTGATTGAAGTCCCCCATGATGAGCAGGTGGGATCGAATTCTACAGGCAGCAGAGACGGCCCTCTCAATTATATTGTTAACTGCCATGTTGATTCTGTCAATCTCTTGCCTGGGTCGTCTGTCGTTTGGTGGAAGGTTATATGTCACTGTTACTCCTACTCTTGGTCCTCCTATTGTCATGGTGCCTGTTATGTAGTCTCTAAACCCCCTCACAGCCTGGAATAACCATCTCCTTGAAACTCCATTCCTTTCTCATGAGTAGGGTAACTCCTCCTCCTCTACTACCTTCCCTCTCTTTGCTTATTACAGTGTAGTCCTGGGGAAACACCACATTCATTATGATTCCTGAGAGTTTTGTTTCTGTGAGTCCAATTACATCTGGGTTTACTTCTTGTGCTCTATCCCTAAGTTCACTTGCCTTGTTTGTAATCCCATCTATGTTTGAGTACATCACCTTAGAGCTGATTCTTTTATGTCCATCGTCAGTTTCTGTTGGTTCCACTGGAGTAGGTAAACCTGTAGGGTCTGGGATGGGGAATGAGGGGGGGGCCCCTGGGTTGTTAGGGGGGGGGGGGGCTGAGGGTAAAGGGGACCTGGGTTGTGAGGGGGCTGGGAGGATCTGGTTTGGAGAGGGTAGGGGCTAAGGGAGGACTTGGAGGGGTGGGGGAGAAGGGAGGGCTTGGGATGTTGGGGAAAAGAGGGGGGCTTGGGGAAGGGGGGTAGGGGAAGAGGGATGGCTTGGAGGGTGGGAGAGAAAGGAGGGCTGGGGGGAGGAAGAGGGGAAAAAGGAGGGCTTGTGGGGGCAGGAGAGGAGGGAGGGCTTGGGGTGAGGGAGAAAGGAGGGCTTATTGGGGTGGGTGAGAAGGGAGGGATTAGGGAAGTGGGGGAGAAGGGAGAGTTTTGGGTGGTGGGGAAGCATAGGGGCAGGTAGGGCTTCTATTGGGTGGGAGGTGGTTGTGATCCTCCTCCCACTGGGTCTGTTGAACTGCCTGTGGAGGGTTTCCCACTCCCTTCTGGGATCGTAGGGTTCTGGGTTGTGGTTCCCTTATTCCTGTCTCTCTCCTTGCGCTCCTTCCTCGCTGCTGCTGCACTCAATCTCTCGTCCCTGTTCATATCCCTCTGACAGAAATACCTTTTTGAACCTTGGTACATTGAATAGGCTGCTCTTCTTTGCTAAAATTTCTTCTTTTGTGTCCTCGCTTTTGAAAACCACTTTTATTAATCGATCTTTGTCCTTGTTGTACCGGCCAAGCCTGAAAACCTTTTCTATATTCTGTTCTTCCCTCTCCATCTGTACCCCTTCAAGGATCTCTTTGACTGTGGCTTTGTCCCTATCTCTCCTCTCCGCTGGATTGGCCCCTATTTGCTCCCTAATACCTACTACAATTGCTGCTCTTTTCCTCTCTATCAGTCGGCTAGTGCATCTTGCTGCTTTCTGACAAGTAGCAACTTTCATGACAATTTCCTGTATTGCAGAGACAACTTCCGGGGTTCTTCTAAGTAGGTCTGCAAATGAGGGTTGTATTGTAGAAGTCCCTTCTACAGATACATTACATCTTCCTGAGGGCTGGTTCATGTCTGAGATTCTCTTTCAGGCTTTTAACCTCCTCCCGTACCTCATTCAACTCATCCTGCAGGTTGGCTACCTTTTCCCCCATTACCCTTAGCTCCTCCCTGATGTCTCTCCACATTTGAAAGAGTATCTCCTGAAGCGAGTCATCTTGTCCTTCTCCTCCCTCTGTGTTACGTCTTCCCCCTGCCATGTTTGGTTCGTATTCCAATTCTCCAATCCAATGGCCGGGAGTGCGTGTGTGTGTTTCCTATTCAAATTTTCCAATCCAATGTGTGTGTGTGTGTGTGTGTGTGTGTGTGTGTGTGTGTGTGTGTGTGTGTGTGTGTGTGTGTTGGTGTACTCACTTAGTTGTACTCACCTAGTTGTGTTTGCGGGGGTTGAGCTCTGGCTCTTTGTTTCCGCCTCTCAACCGTCAATCAATAGGTGTAAAGATTCCTGAGCCTATTGGGCTCTATCATATCTACACTTGAAACTGTGTGTGGAGTCAGCCTCCACCACATCACTTCCTAATGCATTCCATTTGTCAACCACTGTGACACTAAAAAAGTTCTTTCTAATATCTCTGTGACTCATTTGGGCACTCAGATTCCACCTGTGTCCCCTTGTGCGTGTTCCCCTTTTGTTAAATAGACTGTCTTTATCTACCCTATCAATTCCCTTCAGAATCTTGAATGTGGTGATCATGTCCCCCCTAACTCGCCTGTCTTGCAACCCGTTCTCACACAAGACAGCACATATATGACTTAATGCTTAAAGTCAATATGTTGAATATGAATTAGTAAATATGTGATATATTCCCAGTTACTTTTTTTTCCAAGGCCCAAACTCTTCCTCACGTACCAACTTGCGTCTCACAGTACCCGTCCGTCAACCTAGATAGCAGAATAGTCGTGATTGGTTCAATTATAAGGAAAATTGTACTTTTCAGGTCCCACATGGGTTGTGAAATTTACCTACTATTGTCCATGCTCTTAGAATATTATAGATCAACTACTTCCTATTGAAGGTTCGTAGTTTTGTTTTGAGAAATATTAGTTGTTCTTAGTAAATTATAATAAGCACTAAAAATTATTACATAGAATAACAGTCCTTCACCAATCAATATTATATACCATAGTTGGTGCTTTACAAATCTTTAAAGGATGTTTTGTAGGAACGCTAACAGAAAACGATGGTTCATTGGAATGTCTATGGGGTAAACTACTCTAAACAGGATGGTATTGTGTCTACTATACCAACTACAGGATCGGTATATTGTCCACTACCACCTGTTAGGTGAGTAAGGGGTGCAATACCACCCACAGGATGGGTATGAGGGTCACATCCACCCAGAGGATGAGTATGGGGATCACATCCACCCACAGCAAGGGTATGGGGTCCAATACCACCCACAGGATGAGTATGGCGTCCACTACAACCCACAGGATGGGTATGGGGCTCCAACCACCCATAGAATGGGTATGGGGCTCCAACCACCCATAAAATGGGTATGGGGTCCAATAACACCCACTGGATGTGTATATGGCGTCCATTGCCGCGCGTCGAGCTCGAAAACCGCAGCATTCATCTCAGAACCATGCCTATTTCACGCAGATTCCTTAATAAACGTAAAAGTTTTATATGTCACAAGAAAGATAGAAATATAAGCTTCATTCTAAATACCTTACCATGGGCATATTTAAATTTAAACCGAAGATACGTGTACTTTTATAATAGCCGAGCTCCGACCCCGGACAGATCGATCGACCGAGCAACTCTCTCTCAGAACAATGTTTATTTCACGTGAATTCGTTAGTAAACATATATGTTTTATATGTCTCAAGAAAGACAGACATATAAGCTTCACTTTAAACACTTTACTATAGACATATTTAAATTTCTAATGAAGATTATTGTATATTAAAAATTACGGAGCTCCCACCCCGTACAGACTGAACGACAGAGCAACTCTCTCTCAGATCAATGTTTATTTCACGTAAATTCGTTAATAAACACAAATGTTTTATAAGTCTTAAGCAAGATAGAAATAAGAGCTTCATTTTAAATACATTACAATAGACATATTTATAGCTCACGTGAAGATACATATGTTTTTATACTAGCGCTCAGTAGCTTGTCGGGCATGGAGTGCAGACGCCTACGCACTTGCCGATATATTGTATAATTAACAAAGATACGCTAATAAAGCCTAAAATCTTATATGCCTCCAGAAAGACCGATATATGAACATTATTATAATTGCACCAAATGAAATATATCATGTTCGAGAACAGAGATATATCAATTTTAAATTAAGTTTCGACTCTTGTTCGGGCGAGAGAGATGGGGCGACTCTCGCCCCATCTATTGGAGATTCTGTGCACTAAAGACCCAAAGCTACTCAAACCCTCCTAGCATTATTTCAGTAATGATGTAATATGATATATTTACTCAATATAATGTTGGTGCTGAATGCAGAACATGAGAAAACATATATTTACTCCAAACTAATGTAATTTCATTATGAAATAAGTACCATCAAAGGAAGTCGATGGTCCAAGTGGCAATGTTGTGGAGCGACTTATCCAAGATATATCGTTGTTTGGTAAGTGTTTGTTGGCATATCCAGTTGTCGCACTTCTCTGCACAAATTATCACAAATTTAAAATATAATGTTAACAAGTAGAATACGTATTTTTAATAAAATCTAACATAACTAGCCAGAAAACATTTAACATTTATTAAAAAATATATGTTTGGAAGTTAAATCGACTTCATATTCAATTTCTTTCTTTATTATGCACCCCATACCCATCCCGTGGGCGGTGGTGTACAGGATTACAGAGGCACATAATCGGTTCAGGAACTGAACCCTCTAGTTCGTTTAGCTAAGCAAATAACAATATATGATGCTAGTTAAAAAATTATCAATGTTGTATACACATGCATGTACACACCCTCATACATACATGTATATATATATATATATATATATATATATATATATATATATATATATATATATATATCTATATATATATATATATATATATATATATATATATATATATATATATATATATATATATATATATATATATATATATATATATATATATATATATATATATATATATATGACAATGTCAGACCACGGAGGAAAAATGAAACAGGAATTTCCTTAAGGACCTTCTGAAGATGTATTTAATATACGAAAGTACTTAAGGAAATTCCTGTTTCATTTTTCCTCCGTGGTCTGACATTGTCACATTCTTAATCACGTGTTTATTTTCGTGATATGCATATATATATATATATATACGTATATATATATATATATATATATATATATATATATATATATATATATATATATATATATATATATATATATATATATATATATATATATATATATATATATATATATATATATATATATATATATATATATATATGCGAACAAGCCTGAATGGTCCCCAGGACAATATGCAACTGAAAACTCACACCCCAGAAGTGACTCGAACCCATACTCCCAGGTGCAACGCAACTGGTATGTACAAGACGCCTTAATCCACTTGACCATCACGACCGGACATAATGAGGTGATAGCCTAAGCTATTTGAACCACCCCACCGCCGGCACTCGGATAGTAATCTTGGGCATAGCATTTTACCAAATCACCTCATTCTTTGGGGCACACGTGAGGAACACAAATGCGAACAAGCCTGAATGGTCCCCAGGACAATATGCAACTGAAAACTCACACCCCAGAAGTGACTCGAACCCATACTCCCAGAAGCAACGCAACTGGTATGTACAAGACGGTGGTGGGGTGGTTCAAATAGCTTAGGCTATCACCTCATTATGTCCGGTTGTGATGGTCAAGTGGATTAAGGCGTCTTGTACATACCAGTTGCGTTGCAAGTGGAAGTATGGGTTCGAGTCACTTCTGGGGTGTGAGTTTTCAGTTATATATATATATATATATATATATATATATATATATATATATATATATATATATATATATATATATATATATATATATATATATATATATATATATATATATATATATATATATATATATATTTTGCGAGGCACTACACATCAAGAAGTCAACACCAGCAATCAACAGCCAATTATTGCACAACTATATTCTACCCACCTCAAGACTCCGCTCCAATATAGAAGCATCAAGAAATATGGACCAATAGGCTTTCTACAAACACTTCTATTCAATACCCATTGTTTCTGTTCTGTCTTGTGTTGATACTTTTAATACCCTATTAATATCCCCTAGTGTTCTGTCTTGTGTTAATGCCACATCACCCTTCCCACCTCACTCAAATGTAATGCCACATCACCCTTCCCACCTCACTCAAATGTAGATATATATATATATATATATATATATATATATATATATATATATATATATATATATATATATATATATATATATATACGTATACACATATACATACATATCTAATCACCCACATAATTACACACATCAATAATCTTTGTGTCACAAGTGACATTACAAGAGGCTCACAACAGTCACTATACGAGGCACTTTACATCTATGATGAGTCACACAGTTACTAGTCTTGCTGCACACCCACCCAACTGGGCGGCAGCTTTACAGTCATGTGCATGCATTACCTACAGTAAGCAAATTTTGGATACTTCGCTAAAATTTCGGGCAGCACATCATTATGAATGAAGTACTTACACATTTCTTGGACACTATTAATGGTGTTATTTCTAAATTCCGCAATTTTTTCACATTCCATTATATAATGACGCAAAGTATGCGAGTAGTTCTGCTGACAGAGTTTACATTTAGTCAAATGTAAATCAGCAGATGTTACAAACTCCCAGAGGTACTTGTAGCCGAGCCTAAACCTAGCAGTGGTAACATCTAGAAGTCTGAGTATCTAGTGGGCCATTTTTGGTAAGCAGAACTGGCGCTGTGGGATGAACCAAACGTCGAGTTAAGGGGCCTAAATGAATGCTCATTCATATATGGCCCACTAGATGCATTCGGAGACCAATATGGGATGGAATCCACAGGAGACAAACTCTGACTCCATCATTGATTATTTCACTATATCTGTGTCTAGCTTCAGAGATAAGCACGTCACAGTTATGCCTTGGGAAGCTGAGGGCAGTCAAGGATGACAAGGAGTCACTTACAATTAGCGTGTCAACTTTGGATTCATATACGCGCTCTAGTGCAAGGATTATGGCAACCAATTCTGTTTGAAGAGTGGAGGCCCAGTTACTTAGACGCGCTCCACACTCATGGGAGAAGGAACCATCTCTCCCTGTCACAACAACTGCACTTCCAGCTGCACCATGGGACTGATGCAAGGATCCATCAGTGTAAATAATCTGGGAAAGGGAGCGCTCTCTGACTAAAGCATCAATTTGGCTTAAGGGGTGTACTTTGCTTCTTGTCGAAGCAAGGACTGTTCTTTAATCAGCTTCTTGGGTGGGAAAGGGGGGACAGTAATTTGGAAAGGAGTGATCTCCCATGGGGCAGGAAAGTGTTGTTGTTGTCTCTCTTGGTAGGGGTGATGAAAGTTATACTTTCTGAGCACATTGGCAGTTACGGTAACCCATTTGGAGGGATGCTGACCTTCAAGGAAGAAGGCTTGGAGGGCTTCAGTGCAGGGGTTAGGGTGGGTTACCCTAAGCATTTTGATACCAATTAAAGCATTAATTTCAGTGATACGATCACTTATACATGAAATATTCAGTTCCTTCCTCATGTTTAGTAATTTAGTTGTACGGGGGCATCCGAGGATAATCCTCATGGCTTCGTTTTGCATCTTTTCCAGCCCTCCAAGCATTCTCTCAGGCACTAGAGCAAGCATGGGTGCAGCATAAACAATCAGTGACCTAATATATGAGAGATACATCATTTTGACAATTCTCACATTTGCACCATAGCTTGGATGGTAGCCTGCCACAGCCTTGAGAGCACGGAGCCTCTCTCTACATTGGCGACCCAGTCTGGCTACAACATTGCGGTACAGTAAGGAACTTCAAGACCAAGGAATTTGTATCTGGTTACATAGTCGAGCAGAGAACCATCATGCAACTGCATTTTGCGAACGGCCCCACCCCGTCTGGGTGGGCGTCGGTTCAGGATCTTTGTTTTCTCTACTGAGGTGACCAAGCCTAGTTCATAGGACAATAGTTTTGTTATATATACTCGTTATTCGTTGACATGCGTTCGTTACTTAAACTACCATGTACTGTACTTATGTAAAATCTCCCATGTCTCTTCACTCATCTCACCGAACCCTACAGGCTCTGTGATATATTGTTTAATTAATTGAGATTCACAAATAAAGCTTATAATTATATATGTTATCAAAAAGGCAGAGCTTAGTTTAGTTCATTTATTATGCACCCCATACCCATCCTATGGGCGATAGTGGAGTGTTACAGAGGCACATAATTGGCTCAGGGACTGAGCCCCACAATTCATATAGCCAAGCAAGTTATAATCTTGATAAGCTAGTTACAAAAATCAATGCACATTGTCACATCAACAATGTGCTCGAGACCGACCACAAGTACAGTTTATAAGTTAAGCAACTGATTTATATGGAGGGCTAGTGTCACAATTGATATGTTTATCCTACACATAACCCCCTCTCCCCCATCCAATAGGCAGCGGTGGATAGGTTACAATCAAGTCGTTTTTTGCGTTTTATTCAGAGATTAGATCTTATTGGGTGAGGAAAGATATTCATATTTTAAAGAAGGCTTCTTGGCTGATGCTCTCCATTGATGGAAAATATACAACCTTTTGAAAATCAATGTTAGTTTGATCTAGATATTGTAATTAACGAAAGTATTTATGTTATCAGAAAGGTATAAATATAGGCTACATTTAAAATCCTTTGTCATAAATATAACTGAAGTGAAAACGAAGATATATGCGTTTTGATAGTTACTTGATGGCTTGCTCTTAGAGTGTGAAGCCCTGCACACCAGCCAATAAATTGTATAATTAGTTTCCATATATTTTAATTAATCTTAAAAATCTATATGTCCGAAGAAAGGAAGATGTAGCCGTTAATGTGACAACATTTAAAAATATATATCTCTTAAGTTAAATAAATAATACCACCTTATCGCCGGTGTCCGGACACATGAAAACTACCTAGGTATCAGTATCCAGCCAGGCGGGGATCACAGGCTGCACAATACTGATAAATTATGTAATGCACTACTTGTGGTCGATCTCGAACCCATTTATGATGTGACGACTTATAGTGAATTTTGTAACTCGCTCGTCAAGATTGTAACTTGCTTAGCTAAATGAATTGTGGGGTTCGGTCCATTCATTTTTTCTTTATTATGCACCCCATAATACCCATCCTGTGGGCGGTGGTGTAAAGGATTACAGAGGCACATAATCGGTTCAGGAACTGAAGCCTCTAGTTCGTTTAGCTAAGCAAATAACAATCTTTTGACGCTAGTTACAAAATTATTAATGTACACATACTTATGCATACATGTACATATACATACGTATACATATATAAATACACATACATATTTAATCACCCACACAAATACACACATCAGTAATCTTTTGTGTCACAAATAATTCAACAAGAGGCTCACAATAGTCACTATAAAAGGCACTTTACATCTATGAGGAGTCGCACAGTTACTAGTCTTGCTCCACACCCACCCAACTGGGCGGCAGCTTTACAGTCATGTGCTGCATACATACCCAACTGGGCGGCAGCTTTGCAGTCATGTGCTCCACACCCACCCAACTGGGCGGCAGCTTTACAGTCATGTGCTGCATACATACCCAACTGGGCGGCAGCTTTACAGTCATGTGCTCCACACCCACCCAACTGGGCGGCAGCTTTACAGTCATGTGCTGCATACTTACCCAACTGGGCGGCAGCTTTACAGTCATGTGCATGCATTACCTACAGTAAGTAAATTTTGGATACTTCGCTAAGATTTCGGGCAGCACATCATTATGAATGAAGTACTTACACATTTCATGGACACTATTGATGGTGTTATCTTTAAATTCCGCGATTTTTTCACATTCCATTATATAATGACGCAAAGTATGCGAATAGTTCTGCTGACAGAGTTTACATTTAGTCAAATCTACATCATCAGATGTTACAAACTCCCAGAGGTACTTGTAGCCGAGCCTAAATCTAGCAGTGGTAACATCTAGAAGTCTGCTAACATTATTGGATGACCCATAGACGTGCGATTCATCAAAGTTTACACAATATTGTGAAATTGAGTGTCAGTGTAGTAACACAAATTGGTAAATCATAAACATTGTAAGTTAAGAATCTGATGCATGTGTGTGTGTTTTGGTTATACCCTTGGTAAGCGAGAGTGGCAGGTAACCTATGACGTTCTGCGGTCAACGTGGGGGGGCGAGGGAGGGTGGGAGAGTCAAATTCACCCTCCAACATCTGGGCATAGTACCACCAGCCTCCACAACACTCCATCAGCCTCCAACTGATGCTTGTAGATGCCTCATCTAACCTCACCTATGTCACATATTAACCTACAGTTCCTGTGATATTTAAACTCCTCATCACAGTGGCGTCTCACCAATATAAACTGTATTGGATTTTGTCCCGAAATAGCTATATGCTGACTGGACGTGTATGTATGTATGTATGTATGTATGTATGTATGTATGTATGTATGTATGTATGTATGTATGTATGTATGTATGTATGTATGTATGTATGTATGCATGCATGCATGCATGCATGTATGTATGTATGTATGTATGTATGCATGCATGCATGCATGCATATATGTATGTATGTATGTATGTATGTATGTATGTATGTATGTATGTATGTATGTATGTATGTATGTATGTATGTATGTATGTATGTATGTATGCATGCATGTATGTATGTATGCATGTATGCATGTATGTATGTATGTATGCATGTATGCATGTATGTATGTATGTATGTATGTATGTATGTATGTATGTATGTATGTATGTATGTATGTATGTATGTATGTATGTATGTATGTATGCATGCATGTATGTATGTATGTATGTATGCATGTATGTATGTATGTATGTATGTATGTATGTATGTATGTATGTATGTATGTATGTATGTATGTATGTATGTATGTATGTATGTATGTATGTATGCATGTATGTATGCATGCATGTATGTATGTATGTATGCATGTATGTATGTATGTATGTATGTATGTATGTATGTATGTATGTATGTATGTATGTATGTATGTATGTATGTATGTATGTATGTATGCATGCATGTATGTATGTATGTATGTATGTATGTATGTATGTATGTATGTATGTATGTATGTATGTATGTATGTATGTATGTAAATGTGTATGTATGTATTCCCAATCACGTTAAAGACTCCTCTCTATCATCCAATTAAAGAGTTAGTTTAGTTCATTTATTATGCACCCCATACCCATCTTGTGGGGGGTAGTGGAAAGGGTTACAGAGGCACATAATGGGCTCAGGGACTGAACCCCACAATTCATTTAGCTAAGCAAGTTACAATCTTGATGAGCTAGTTACAAAATTCAATATAAGTCGTCACATTAACAATGGGTTCGAGATCGACCTCAAGTACAGGTTCTAAATTAAGCAACTGACATATGTTAAGCATATGACATACTCTGTTCAATGTGTTAATCAGTGCACTGATTAACTGTAATTGATTGTGTTTTGTACTCTGTATTATGTTTAAGGTCCTCATTTTTACCGTACCTGAGTACCTGGAATTTATCACTGTTAAACATCATGTTATTTTCTGATGCCCAGCCGAAAACTTTATTAATATCAGCTTGTAGTTTTTCAATGTCCTCAGCCGAGGTAATTTTCATACTGATTTTTGTGTCAAATCCTTTAAAAAGGATAAATCCTTTAATTGGTTGAAATTGGTTTTAACATTCGAAATCTAATTTGTTGATGTTAAATAATATAATATGTTGATGTTGATAATATAAGGTTCAAATTTATTAAGATACATACTTTAAAAACTATTTCTATTTGATACCAACAGTATCACGTTAAGAGAAGCGTCTCGCCTTGCTAACCCAAGTATAAAATATATAAAGAAACGGTGCAACTGTACTGGTATCTGCAGTACAAATATATGTCCCTAATTAAAGAAAAAATAAACTGAACCAATCACTGCCACTCCTCACACCAATGCAACAATAAGGAGAGTGATAACAGTGCTTCACATTCGACAATGTTAAATTATTTAACAGATGACGAGATAATGAACATTGGAACAAATGTACAGCTCTCTGACCTTCATATAAAATCTGCATGTGACCTCATCAAACAAACTGTGCCAAGCCTAGAAGGCCTTCATGACCCAGCGTGGTAGCGGGACCTCTCCTGGCCAGTTACAATTGGTGAATTTATTCAAATTATCCAAGTTGATAGTTGTCACTGGGCCACCGTTTCCAACATTGGAGTAACTGGACAAATTAACATATACGACACCAGGCATAAATTACCATCCAAATCTACTGAAGTTATCTTGTATGCTCTTGCTAATTGCCAGGATGATAAGCTGATATGCAATATAATGAATGTCAGCAGACACAGGGACTCAAGTATGAGTGGAGTATATGCTGTGGCGTTTGCTGCATCACTTGCAAGTGGTGAAGATCCGGTGAACCTCGTATGATATGCAGAATATGAGACAACATCTTCAAGAGAACTTTAAAGGAAAGTGTCTCATCTCATTCCCTGCAGCTCAGACACTGAGAAGAAAACGAATCATCCGGTCATGCTCGATGGAAGTGTACTGCATTTGCAGAAAGCCAAATGATTTGAAGCTGATGGTATGCTGTGACCGTTGCAATATTTGGCACCATGAATCATATGTAGGTGTTACAGAATGTAATGATGATTCGTGGATTTGTTTCTTGTGCGCTAGCAAGTTGTGAATTATAATTTAAAATACTTAATTAATACATTATTATTATTATTATTATAACCTTACCAAATGCTTTGCTGAATCAAATAATGTTATTACTTTCAATGTGTTACAATAGCATAATTAAGTGCTGCAAGTGTTGGGTCTTTTATATAGTCGGTATTTGTTATATTCTGTACTCTTTTTATGTTATTTAAATTAAATTTAAATATAAATAGTTTTTAAAGTATGTATCTTAATAAATTTGAACCTTATATTATTTAACATCAACAAATTAGATTTCGAATATTAAAACCAATTTCAACCAATTAAAGGATTTATCCTTTAATGTTAAAAATTGTTCAAACTGAAATAAATATATAACACAGTACGGTACAGTTGTGTTTAATTATGTTACCATCTGAATACGCCTCACTTTGCGTTAATCATTGGACGTCCTAATGATTAAGGTCCCCAAAAGGACTTAAACAGACCTCAGTGGATATTTTTACTCTCTCTCTCTCTCTCTCTCTCTCTCTCTCTCTCTCTCTCTCTCTCTCTCTCTCTCTCTCTCTCTCTCTCTCTCTCTCTCTCTCTCTCTCTCTCTCTCTCTCTCTCTCTCTCTCTCTCTCTCTCTCTCTCTCTCTCTCTCTCTCTCTCTCTCTCTCTCTCTCTCTCTCTCTCTCTCTCTCTCTCTCTCTCTCTCTCTCTCTCTTTCTCTCTCTCTCCCTCTCTCTCTCTCTTTCTCTCTCTCTCTCTCTATCTCTCTCTCTCAGAGCATCCCTTTATGTGTTGTATGTGGGTGCTGAAGTTCAGTCTCTTCTCTATGTATAGGTGAAGGAGCTTTCCATAATTGTTATTGCTAATGTTTACTTGTAATACTGTGTATATACATCCAGTCCAGTGTTCTTGCCCTCGACCACGGAGAGGGTAAGCCGCGGTCGTATGGTCTGAAACCCACAAATATTTACAATGGGGGGGAGGGGGGTGGATAACATTTCCTCTTCAAGCACGCGCACACAAATGAACTATGTTACTTAACTGGAAGCACTCGTACAACATAATTTACAAGATTTCTCAGGATTATTATACTTCTTACCAGTAAATATACAGTATAGTACCTGGGAGGTTCTCTTCAATGATATCTAAGATAATTAAAAGAACCCAAGCAAACCACTGTGGAAATGTGCAGGACAAACATATCAATTGTGACACTAGCTCTCCACATATGACATTTGCTTAATTTAGAAACTGTACTTGTGGTCGATCTCGAACACATGTTGTTGATGTGACGATGTGTTATGAATTTTGTGGCTAGCTCCTCAAGATTGTAACTTGCTTAGATAAATACATTGTGTGTTCAGTCCCTGAACCCATTATGTGATAAATTAACTAAACTAAAAACTATAGTATGGCGACGAAACCTGAACTGCATAATGTAAATAGGGATTAACCAGAAAAAGATATAGGTGAAGAATAACGCCAGGTAACTGTAAAGCTGCCGCCCAGTTGGGTGGGTGTGGAGCAAGACTAGTAACTGTGCGACTCCTCATAGATGTAAAGTGCCTTGTATAGTGACTATTGTGAGCCTCTTGTTGAATCACTTGTGACACAAAAGATTACTGATGTGTGTATTTGTGTGGGTGATTAAATATGTATGTGTATTTATATATGTATACGTATGTATATATACATGTATGCATAAGTATGTGTACATTAATAATTTTGTAACTAGCGTCAAAAGATTGTTATTTGCTTAGCTAAACGAACTAGAGGGTTCAGTTCCTGAACCGATTATGTGCCTCTGTAATCCTTTACACCACCGCCCACAGGATGGGTATTATGGGGTGCATAATAAAGAAAGAAAATGAATGGACCGAACCCCACAATTCATTTAGCTAAGCAAGTTACAATCTTGATGAGCTAGTTACAAAATTCACTATAAGTCGTCACATCATAAATGGGTTCGAGATGGACCACAAGTAGTGCATTATATAATTTATCAGTATTGTGCAGCCTGTGGTCCCCGCCTGGCTGGATACTGATACCTAGGTAATTTTCATGTGTCCGGACACCGGCGATAAGGTGGTATTATTTATTTAACTTAAGAGATATATATTTTTAAATGTTGTCACATTAACGACTACATCTTCCTTTCTTCGGACATATAGATTTTTAAGATTAATTAAAATATATGGAAACTAATTATACAATTTATTGGCTGGTGTGCAGGGCTTCACACTCTCAGAGCAAGCCATCAAGTAACTTTCAAAACGCATATATCTTCGTTTTCACTTCAGTTATATTTATGACAAAGGATTTTAAATGTAGCCTATATTTCTACCTTTCTGATGACATAAATACTTTCGTTAATTACAATATCTAGATCAAACTAATATTGATTTTCAAAAGGTTGTATATTTTCCATCAATGGAGAGCATCAGCCAAGAAGCCTTCTTTAAAATATGAATATCTTTCCTCACCTAATAAGACCTAATCTCTGAATAAAACGCAAAAAAAGACTTGATTGTAACCTATCCACCGCTGCCTATTGGATGGCGGAGAGGGGGTTATGTGTAGGATAAACATATCAATTGTGACACTAGCCCTCCATATAAATCAGTTGCTTACAGTCTCCGTGGTGTAGTGGTAAGACACTCGCCTGGCGTTCCGCGAGCGCTATGTCATGGGTTCGTATCCTGGCCGGGGAGGATTTACTGGGCGCAATTCCTTAACTGTAGCCTCTGTTTAACGCAACAGTAAAATGTGCACTTGGATGAAAAAACGATTCTTCGCGGCAGGGGATCGTATTCCAGGGACCTGCCCGAAACGCTACGCGTACTAGTGGCTGTACAAGAATGTAACAACTCTTGTATATATCTCAAAAAAAAATAAAAAAAAAATATATAAACTGTACTTGTGGTCGGTCTCGAGCCCATTGTTGATGTGACAATGTGTATTGACTTTTGTAACTAGCCTATCAAGATTATAACTTGCTTGGCTATATGAATTGTGGGGCTCAGTCCCTGAGCCCATTATGTGCCTCTGTAACACTCCACTATCGTCCATAGGATGGGTATGGGGTGCATAATAAATGAACTAAACTAAGCTCTGCCTTTTTGATAACATATATAATTATAAGCTTTATTTGTGAATCTCAATTAATTAAACAATATATCACAGAGCCTGTAGGGTTCGGTGAGATGAGTGAAGAGACATGGGAGATTTTACATAAGTACAGTACATGGTAGTTTAAGTAACGAACGCATGTCAACGAATAACGAGTATATATAACTTGTAAGTCTCTTGTCTAGGAATAAGCCAAGAAACTTTCCATCATTTTTATTGTTGATGTTAACATTGTCTATCTGAAGCTGAATTGCATTTGTTGATTTGCTTCCAAATAAGATGTAGTAGGTCTTTTCTATGTTAAGTGTTAGTTAGTTGGTTGACATCCACAAGTGGACTTTTTTTAATTCATTATTCACAGCATTATTTAGTGAGTATGGGTTGGGGTCTGAGTGGATGAGGGTAATATCATCAGCAAACAATATAGGTTTAAGAATGTTAGAGTTATTAGGTAGATCATTGATGTATATAAGAAATAGAAGAGGTTCCAAGATGCTGCTCTGTAGCACTCCAACGGTTATTGGTTGAGTGGGAGAGGTTATATCATTAATGGCTACACATTGGTGTCTATCAATAAGATAGGATCGGATATAATCCAGGGCATGGCCTCGGATTCTATAATGATGGAGTTTATGTAAGAGGTAGGTGTGATTAACAATATCAAAGGCCTTTCTCAGGTCAGTGAAGAGTCTAATTGGAAACTCGTCTTTGTCAAGGACTTTGGTAGATTATATCAAGGAGACTAATATTTGCATCGTTGGTACTCTTTTGGGAGCGGAAGCCAAACTGACAGGGGCTAAGAATGTCGATTTTTACGAGATAGGAGTAGAGCTGTTTGTAGATAATTTTTTCAAATATTTTTGATAGTATGGGTAGGTTCGATATTGGTCTATAATGGTTTATGTCTGCCGGATTGCCTCCTTTATGAACTGGCGTTACTCTTGCTTTTTTAAGTATATCAGGGAAGGTATGACACTCAAGGGATTTGTTGAACAGCAGAGCTATAGGTGGCGCAAGGGCATGGGAGGCGCTCTTGTATACAATGGATGGGATTTCACTGATGTTCCCAGCTTTGGTTTTTAGTGAGTGTATGATGGACACAACATCTGTCGGGCTGACTGGTGAAAGGAGAAGAGAGTTTGGATAGCAACCCGAGAGATATGTGTTACTGTGTGTCTGAGTCTGTGGGATTTTTCTGGCAAGGTTGGCATCAACCGATGAAAAGAAACTATTAAATTCATTTGCCATTTCTATATCAGCTGCAGGTGTATAGCCATCCTTTGAGAATTTTATCTGGTTGTATGAGTGTTGTTTAGTTCCTAGGATGTTAGAAATGATTTTCCATGTGTTTTTCAGTTGCCTTTTGCTTCTTTGAATCTATTCTCATAATATGAAAGTTTTATTTTTCTTATGATACTGGTAAGCATTGATGAGTACCTTTTAACTACTTCCTTTGTAACTAAGCCAATCCTAAGTTTCTTTTCATATTCATGTTTCTTGTTGATTGATTTGAATATGGCACTTGTGAGCCACGGATTGTTTATTCTTTTGGTCAGTTACTTGCTTGATAAGTTGACCAGACCACACACTAGAAGGTGAAGGGACGACGACGTTTCGGTCCGTCCTGGACCATTCTCAAGTCGATTGCTTGATAAGGGTAAGGAGGGGACAATGAGTGTTGTAGAGGCTTAGAGTTCTGGAGAGGAAGAGGTTAGCTAATGACTTTATATCCTGTGTATTATTGAATTCAGATTCCCCGTTAATATTGTGAAGTGCATTTGTAAGGTTGCCTATAGCTGCTTCACTGTGTAGCCTGAATATAAGTTTCTTGCTTTCTGGTGGTGTTTTGTCCAAGTTTGCTATGGGGAAGGTAGGATAGTGGTCAGTTGTTTGTTTATTTATTTATTTATTTATTTATTTATTTATATACAAGAAGATACATTTGGGGTTAACAGAGAATATAGAAAATAAGTTGAATTAACATTCTTGTAAAGCCACTAGCACGCATAGCGTTTCGGGCAAGTTCTTAAACTAACAGAAAATTTGTTGATAAATTAACAGTAAAATTGATAAAAAATTTTTACAGGTATTTTACAGCTTTTCTTTACAGGTACAAATAATTTTAAGTAGAATAATTACAGCAAAATTGACAAAAAATGTTTACAGGTAAATTAAAGAACTTTTGAGACAAAAGCAGATCAGAATAATACACAATAATAACAATACCTAATAAAGAAACAAGGATTACTAGGTACATGAGGATAACATTTCAGGGTTTTACATTGGTTCACTGAAGCACAATATGAGGATCATTTTGAGGAAAAGTTTCAAGGAATAATGCAGTAGAATATGCACTCAATACAACAATCATGATATCAGATGATATCTAAGATTACAATGGTAAAGTAATATGGCTTAGGTACAAATATTGGGGATTGAGTAGCACTAGACACAGTGTGAAGATGAAGACCATGGTAGAAAACTATGAAGATGAAATTAGGTACTTTTTGGTTTTATTTTTGAATAAGGCAAAAGTTGGACAGCTTTTCAAATCATTAGGGAGTGTGTTCCATAGACTAGGTCCCTCTATTTACATAGAGTATTTACATAGATTAAGTTTGACTCTGGGGATATTAAAGAGAGATTTATGTCTGGTGTGGTGGGCATGTGATCTATTACATCTGTCCAGGAAGAGTTTCAGAACAGGGTTTGTACTTAAGAAAAAAGGGTTTTATAAACGTAATTTACACAAGAGAATGTATGGAGTGAATTTATGTTTAGCATGTTTAGGGATTTAAACAAGGGAGCTGTGTGTTGTCTGAAAGCAGAGTCAGTTATTGTCCTGATAGAAGATTTTTGCTGGGTGATGATAGGCTAGTTTAGTTTGCAGAGGTTGAACCCCAAGCACAGATACCATAAGTAAGATAGAGATAGATAAGTGCATAATAGAGTGCGAGGAGAGCAGAGTAGGGTCCATAATATCTGATCTTAGAGAGTATACCAACTGTTTTAGAAACCTTTTTAGATATGTGTTGTATATGGGTACTGAAGTTGAGTCTCTTGTCTAATTATAGGCCAAGGAACTTTCCATCATTTTTATTGCTAATGTTTACATTATCTGAAGCTGAATTGCATTTGTTGATTTGTTTCCAAATAAGGTATAATAGGTCTTTTCTATGTTTAGTGTGAGTTTGTTGGTTTTTAATTCATTGTTTTCAACATTATTTAACACTAGCAGTACCCGCCACGCGTTGCTGTGGCTCAGTCTGGGTAAGTGGGATAGAGAGAAAAGGGAAAGCGTACGTTTCTAATATGTTTAATTTTACAATGCTTGTGGGTATACAATATTTTGTGTTGTTCCATTGTCTGTGGAGATATAGAGATTATCTGGTTTGCTGTCTCTAGAACACGCAAAATATAATTGTCCATGGGAGAAGCAATCCGTGTCTAGATATAAACTGCACAATTCTGAACATTGGCCCTGAGCTTTGTTGATGGTGATTGCAAACGCCAATCAAATTGGAAATTACAATATCCTAAATTCAAATGGCATATCTGTTGGGATCATAGTAATGTGAGGAATAAGGACATCTTCACCTTTAAAAGGTCCTGTCAAGATTGTTGCGTCTACGACGTCGCTGATTAATTTGTTTACAGCAAGCCGCGTGGCGTTGCCAAGTTTTGGCTGGTTGATATTTCGCAACATGATAATTGGCACTCAGATTTTTAATTGCGGTATGTGTGATCGTATCCCTGACAGATCAAGTGAATTAAAACATTCTGTTGGATAATTAACCGCTTCATCTGCTTCCTCAATAGTGTCGACGGACTTGTATGTGACTGCCTCGCTCTGAATGTTAGACTGAATAATATTGTTAAGTTCGTGTGCCAGATGCTTTGGAAATGTTGCACGTGGGAGTTTCAATGAATTGCGTTTTCGATGGCAATTTCAAAGCCGAGGTAGCAGCTCTTCCACTTGGTAGCAATGTCACAGCTATTCCGGACGATGCAAGAGCTAAGGCTATGCTATTTTGGGATCGAAATGCTGCCAGAATCAATCTAATTAGAAATGTTTTACCAGTTATTCCTAGCGCATTTAAGAAAATTTCTCAAGCCCGTTATTGACAGTTTGAATTATGTGATTGTAAATGCCTTTTCGCTTAAGCATTAGATTAGGAATATTTGATTGAACATACGACAACAGATCACCCGTGTTGTAACTTTGTTCATGACGCAATTCTACATCGAATGAAGCCGCAGCAGATCGATTCAGTGATGGCATTTTCAATTGATTGAGAACTTTATTCGCGATTTCTAAGCACAAATCTACAATCATTATCAACGCTTCGTTGTAGATTTCTGCTGTGAAATCCATGTTCATATTTGAATTTTCCTTGCGTATTCGACGGACAATATTTTCAGCCATGTGCCATTTATATTTCTTCCATAACTCCGTTGGAGATGAAGGAGAGTCGGTGGTCAATATGATTGCAAATAATGCACAATTTTGATTTGGATGTGACATGTTAGACGCGTCATTAATGCATACATCCCAGTGTCGGTCGTTCTCCAATTAATTCAGAGCGTGACATGCACTACGGAAAGTGGCATGTGTAACGCCGTTGACAAATCTCAATTGCCGGAAAGACGTTTTTCCGGGCACATTTACCAACAGCTTGGGAAGAAAGAAGCATTCATCTTGATTGGGAGGCACGGGGGATGTCTGCCTATCGCAGTTTATTTGAATATGCCAGATTGTTCGTCGACTCGCTCTTGTTTGCGTCGTTCAAATGATTTTCTACCGATATTCCACGTGTAAAACGTAGGCACTTCCGAATACAGCAGTCTTTTTGCAAATGCGTCATTTTGATATAACATGAAGAAAGCAGTAACCGTTGTATCCGGTGGATTCATAGCTGTTTGTTGCACATTTGCAGCTGTGAAATAAACGTATTTTCCATTTTCTTGTTTTCAAAACAAAACAAAAAAATATTAACGAAATATTTCGTATTCAAACGCAGATCAATCGACACAGCTCAATTTCACCACCAATTGCACTGAAATATAAGAACAGTTAAAAAAACGAAAAGAAAAACAATGAAAAAAGAAACAAATACGCTATACTCACGAAATGAACAGTAGGGTAAACAACGCAGCTCAATTCCAAGGCAATGTCACACAAAATAATTAAATCAAAATGAAAATAAATCAAAGTCTATGCAAAATCAATTTATCAGTGCAATCAGAAACATTGAAATGAAATCGTAACGTATTTTAAATAGCGTGTGTTGCTCTTACGTGCAACAGATGGCGCTGTTTTTCCAAAAAAGCATGTTTTTACCTCTCACAGGTGTGGCATCTAAATAGTAGGTATATAAAAACATGCACGTATTCGAATGGAACGTTGTGACAAAATTCAAAGCAATCGGAGAAGAACTTTCAGAGTTTACAGCATGTGTTGCTCTTACGTCCTACATATAGTGCTGATTTTCCAAAAAAACATGTTTTTTCCTATCACAGGTGAGGCATGTATATAGTAGGTATATAAAAACCTTCCTCTATTTGAATGCAACGTTGTGTCAAAATTTCAAAACAATCAGTAAAGAGGTTTCGAAGATTTCCCTCACATGAAAAACGCATGAAAAACACAGTTTAAAAAAAAGCCTGTTTTTCCCCGTCACAGACGTGACATCTATATAGTATGTATATAAAAACCTGCTCGGATGCGAATGGAACGTTGTGCGAAAATTTCAAAGCAATCGGTGAAGAACTTTCGGAGATTAACGATTTTGAACAAATGAACATTTCCATTTATTATATATATATATATATATATATATATATATATATATATATATATATATATATATATATATATATATATATATATATATATATATATATTAGTATATTTTGGTAACAATTTTTCCTGTAGACATATTATTAATTATGACCGAAAAAGTAAGATTAATAATTCTAACACGAATTTTCTCAATATTTCTTATATTTCTTTTCACTGTTGATGGTAACTGAAAAATCAATTCTCCAAAATTCATTTTTATTTCTAGTCTGACACGACACTTGAACGCGTTTCGTAATAACTTATTACATTTTCAAAGACTTTAGTTTACACACACACTACTATAACTAAACAGAGTTTTGTTGTTGTTGTTGTTTAAGATTCGCTACTCAGAACGATAAGTTCCAGTAGCACGGGCTATGGTGAGCCCGTAAGTGGAGGCTCTTTGGAGCCATTATCTGTATCAGTGACTGATACTAGAGATGTGGCGATGGATGGGGGTCTTCACGGTTTTCAGCCTGGAGGGCTGGCTATACCAGTTATGGAGCTGGTGGGGTTAGTGTAGACCTCTAGGGTTTCCGTTTTTTCTTTGCCTGCGACTTTGGCTGAGCAGTGCTGTCGTTAGAGTTTGGTGACGTGGCCTCCATGAGGAAGTCTTGAACCTTGTAGGTGTCGTATTTGTGATGCGGCGGTGGAGCTCCTACTATGATTTCCTCGTCTGAGGAGTCCGTAACCTCCGTAGTGGGAGTTTTTGTCTTTCGCCTCGCAGCCTTAGATAGGTTTAGGTGTCGTTGATTGGTGGTTGTAGCTATTTCAGGAGCGCTGGTGGTGCTGTTATCGTTTGTAGACAGCACGTCTGCTAGCGCGGCTGCTGAGATAGTGATGGCAGGAGTATTGGGAGCTGGAGAAGGAATTACCTCTGTTTGTGTCGCCCGGGTCATGGGCGGTTCTGGAGTCGGTGTTGAAGTTGACCACCTGGTCGTCCTGGTGGTAGTCTCCGGAGTGGTAGAGGAGGCAGTGAGATTTACGCTAGTGGCTATGATGGGGGCCAGGCCTATGTATAATGCGTTTAGTTCACTGACAAAGAGCTGGTTGTCTGGTCCTGCAAGCCTTTCCGCTAGTTTAAGAAGACCAGGGATAATGCCTGCACGTGATGCAGGGGGCTGTGAAGGAGCCTGTGGGACCTTGGGTCCCCAAGGAGAAGGCTGTGTCGCCTGCTGGGAGGAGCCACCTGTTGGTAAGACCGGAAAGTCTTCTAGTCGACTAGTGAGAGCTAAGGTGGTGAGTTGAACGCTTGGGGCTCTGGTCGACGAGGTAGACGAGTTGTTTCTTTTGGCTTCAACCTGGGCCTTGATGATTTCCTGTCTGCGGGAACAGCGGTAGGAAATTGCGGGGTGATTGCCATCACAGAGCAAGCAGTGATGGACTGTTGCCATCACAGAGCAAGCAGTGATGGACTGTTGCCATCACAGAGCAAGCAGTGATGGGCTGTTGCCATCACAGAGCAAGCAGTGATGGACTGTTGCCTTGCATATGGAGTAGTGATGGTCCAGTGCGCACAGGCTGCACCTCTGGACAGGGTGCTGACACTTGTTGGTTGGGTGGGAGAGATCGTAGCACTTAAAGCACTGCTGGATCTCATGGTATCGTTCCTTTTTTATTTGATGGGGTGGTATTTTTAGGCCGAAGCAGTAGAATCCTTGTGTGGCAGCCTGGGTGGCCGCAGCTATGGTGGTGAACGTAATCTTCATTGATGTTTTGTCGGTGTTGCAGAACATGATGGAAAGTTGATTGAATACATGATGTCGGTTGAATACCGACAGGTTTGGATTTTCGTCCTCGATATTGTTTATGATATGATGTTGAGGTCGCTCAGCGATCCACCGGCTGGTCCTGCTGGTAAAAACAGTTCTTCCGGCCAGGAACTGACGTGGGAAGTGAGGATGTAGGTAGTGCTCTTTGCGAAGAATGGCATCGTTAGTGAGGAGTTTTTCTAGCTCCTCTTCACATGAAAAGTAGAGCACGATATCTTCACCTTCCTGACTAATGTCAGCGGGTTTGAGGCCAGTTACGTCCTTCAGGACCTTTAAAGTATTGCTTCTTCCGATAGCATGACCGTCAAGTGGAGTAGCTCTGACCTTAAGACATTTGGGTCGCATTGTGACCACACTGCGCCTTGTGAGGTGTTGGCGGGAGAGGTCTCTCCCATCCTGTGTGTCAAAAACAGAGTTTAAACAGCTTCGATTTTATACCTGCATTTGGGTGAGGTGATATGTTACAACAGTTTTGGATGAGGTGAAAACAAACTTTCAACACAAGACAGAACACGAAACAATGGGTATAATATTTTGTAAGTTATAGGGAAGAATGGAAGTAACTGCAAAGGGCCTATTGGCCCATATTTCTTGATGCTTCTATATTGGTGCGGAGTCTTGAAGTGGGTAGAATATAGTTGTGCATTAATTGGTTGTTGATTGCTGGTGTCGACTTCTTAATGTGTAGTGCCTCGCAGATATCAAGCCGCCTGCTATCGCTGTATCTATCGATGATTTCCGTGTTTTTTGTTAAGACTTCTCTGGTGATGGTCTGGTTGTGGGAAGAGATTATATGTTCCTTAATGGAGCCCTGTTGCTTATGCATCGTTAATCGCCTGGAAAGAGATGTTGTTGTCTTGCCTATATACTGAATTCTTTGAGGCTTACAGTCCCCAAGTGGGCATTTGAAGGCATAGATGACATTGTTCTCTTTCAAAGTGTTCTGCTTCGTGTCTGGAGAGTTTCTCATGAGTAGGTTGGCCGTTGTCTTGGTTTTA
This sequence comes from Procambarus clarkii, assembly GCF_040958095.1. Classification (NCBI taxonomy): domain Eukaryota; kingdom Metazoa; phylum Arthropoda; class Malacostraca; order Decapoda; family Cambaridae; genus Procambarus; species Procambarus clarkii. The sequence continues at coordinate 31,853,470 of NC_091208.1, forward strand.
TAGTAGATCGTCAATTGTATCTTCTGATTTTTGTCTGTAGGGATAACGTTTCTATCAACAATATCTTTCAGGACCCTTTCCTCCGTTTTATGAGCTGTGGAAAAGAAGTTCCTGTAAAATAGTCTAATATGGGGTACAGGTGTTGTGTTAGTTGTCTCTTCAGAGGTTGCATGGCGTTTCACCTTCCTTCTTATGATGTCATCAACGAAACCATTGGAAAAGCCGTTGTTGACTAGGACCTGCCTTACCCTACAGAGTTCTTCATCGACTTGCTTCCATCCTGAGCTGTGGCTGAGAGCACGGTCGACATAGGCGTTAACGACACTCCTCTTCTACCTGTCTGGGCAGTCGCTGTTGGCATTGAGGCACATTCCTATGTTTGTTTCCTTAGTGTAGACTGCAGTGTGGAAACCTCCGCTCCTTTCCATGACTGCTACATCTAGAAAGGGCAGCTTCCCATCCTTCTCCATCTCATAAGTGAAACGCAACACAGAATTCCGCTAAAATGCCTCTTTCAGCTCCTGCAGATGTCTGACATCAGGTACCTGTGTAAAAATGTCGTCAACATACCTGCAGTATATGTCCGGTTTCAAGTTCATGTCGACTAAGACCTTTTGTTCGATGGTACCCATGTAGAAGTTCGCAAACAGGACACCTAGGGGAGAACCCATGGCGACCCCATCTACTTGCTTATACATGTGCCCATCCGGGCTCAAGAAGGGTGCCTCTTTAGTACAAGCTTGGAGTAGTTTCCTTAGAATGTTTTCTGGTATGTCAAGAGGAGTACAAGCCGGATCACGATTCACTCTGTCCGCTATCATCCCAATTGTTTCATCCACAGGTACGTTGGTAAACAGTGATTCTACGTCCAACAAGGCTCTTATCCCTGTGACCTGTGTTCCCCGCAGTAAGTCAACAAATTCCTTTGGAGACTTCAGGCTGAAGGCGCAAGGGACATAAGGAGTCAGGACGAGGGGACGGGAGGTTCGGGATGGTGGGGACGAGGGGACAGGGGAAAGGAGAATGATGGGAAGGACAAGGAGACAGGAGAGTGGGGGATGGTGCAGAGGACGAGGGAGCAGAGGAGAGGGGAATGATAGGAAGGCTGGGGGGACGGGGAGTGGGAGATGGAGGAGAGTACGAGGGGACGGTGGAGTGGGAAATGGTTAGAAGGACAAGGGGGAGGTGGAGTGGGGGATAGTGAGGAGGATCGACACAGGTATGGGGGAGGGAGGAAATGGTGGGGAAGACGAGGGGACGGGAGAATGGGGAATGGTTGGGAGGACGAGAAGATGGGGGAGGGAGGAATGGTGGGGAGGACTGGAAGACACAGGGAAGGTTGCTATGGCTCAGCAACACACATGCGTTGCTGAGCCACAGCAACGCGTGGCCGGGTACAGCTAGTATATATACTTATATCCCTAATATGCAATTGCTCAACAGAGTACAATAGTAATTTAAGCTTCTAAATCATGGTCAAATGTTCGCCGGCGTCGCCTATACTGCCGATGTAACCCTGCAAGTGTGTGTGCCGCTGATGTTGGTGATGGAATTATATCCTCTCCCAATTCTCGTTCTTTCCCTCATTCCTGTAGCTGCTTTCCCTTTATAATGTTAACACTTTAGGGCCTCCTTTATCCATTCTCCATCCTTATTACCTAACAGTAATTGGGAATTGAACTTCAGCAACCATTTGTCTGCTCACTCATTTGTCAAGGTCCTCCTGTAGCATTTAGTAGTCATATGTTTATACATTCCTCATTGTCTTTGTATCGTCTGCAAACATCGACATGTACGAGCTCACTCCCTCGGGTAGATCATTAACAAGTAATGAACAGTAGTGGTGTCAGAACATATCATTGTCCTATTACCCATATCACATTTGCCCTTCATAAGTTATCATTGACTCCAGGTGGTGGATGCGGGCATCAAGACTGTGGTCGACTGGTCAGAGACTGAGTGCGTTCCATCAAATGAAGTGAACTACAAGCTGAATGAAGATGTCTTCCTAAATACTGAGCCAAACTGCGAAGTTGGGGCTTCTAATTTTTGCATCAAGCAAGTCTGCAACTGTTCCTACTATGGTCGTCTGCTTAACTCAAATGGTTGGTCATGTTCTTGCTCAACCTTTTTTACGTTGATTAGATTATATAATTTTATTCATATAGATACAAACTTTCCAAATATACAGTACATTTTGAGACATGACGACATTAACATGTAACCTAATAACAGGAATTATATATATATATGCTACGTCATTTCAATGGCATGGAAGGAAGACATGAATGAGAAGAAATAACAAAGGGCATTTAGGTATAATAATATTTGTGATGACTAAACCACACATCATAAGATGAAGAGACGACGTCGTTTCGGTTCGTGCTGGACCATTATCAAGTGGAGTGAGATGGGAGCGAGATGATTGATGAAAGTTAAGCCACCCAAGAGGTGGCACGGGCATGAAACAGCCCCTAAGTGGTACAATTGTTGTTCAGTAAATCTATACAGTGTGCTGAGGTCGCATTTAATCGTCAGGCTGCTATCGTGGGGGAGGATACTGCTTGATAGTATTTATGAGGGTGTCCAGCTGCTGGACACCGCACCGCTCCTGTGCCAGGTAGGTTCACTACGGGCTCACCATAGCCCGTGCTACTTGGAACTTGTTCCGAGTAGCTGAATCTATAACAACAACAACAACATGCTGGACACCTTTTTTGGCCAGAAGAGTGGCAGTGTTGATGGCTTCAGGGTGGTTACTGCAAGAGTCAGGGACTCTTAAAGCTCTTCTAAGGTCGTTGGTTGCTTCACATTCCAGAAGATAGTGAAGTAGTGGCTTTTCTGTGATTGAGTGGCAGAAGATGCACTCTCTCTGTCTGGGTTCACCAATCTCCTAGTTGCATCTGTAACCTAGACGTAGTCTATATAACCGAACTGCTATTTCACTGTGGATTCCTTTTGGGATATTTAACCTTCCTAACTTGGTGACCTGAAGATACCATATTGCAGAGGGCAAACTTCAGCTACTCTCTGGCGCAGGTCGGCTTTGTTGAGATGTGAGAGTTTTTTGGTGATGATGTTTTTTATGTTCTCTAGGCTGGGTTGAATTGTTTTATGTATCTCTAGATGACGAGTTGCCAATTTAGCAATTTCATCGGCTTTCTCATTTAATGGGATTTCAACATGGGATGGGATTCGTTTAGGGTTATGTTGAGTCTTCTGCTTTTAGCGACTCCTCTAAGATACAAAGTGGTGTTAATTATTTCCACGTTATCTTTCCACTGATTTTGTCCTAATATTTGAAGTGCACTTTTGAGTCTGCGTGTTTGATTGCATTTTGAACGTTTTGTGCAATCACATGTGAATGCCTGTTGTATGGCAAACAGCTCTGTTTGGGTTGATGATACTGGTCCTCCCAGTCTCCAATAAGCCTGTTTACTGTCCGTGCAAAGAGCAGCGCCAGCACTCTCACATTGTCCACCGATCCATCTTTGAAGATGTGGGTGGCTCCTGCTACTGCTATGTTGCACATTGGCTTTTTATTATGCCCCTTAGGATTGTTGAACCATAGGCAGTCTTTTTCATCAGGAGACTATCTATTACTATTTTGAAGGTAGGCTCCTCCCACGGTGGGGAACAAGTGTAGTTTGGGTGGGGTTGATCACCCCCTCTATCAAGAATCATGCTTTTTAATTGTAGTCTGTTTAGGACATTTCCCGCTCTGGCAGCCCAAGAGTTTCCGTTTTGGCCAAGTCCAACCACCAAGGCCTGCCGTACTGGGACTGTATCAAGGGGAAATAATGATCTTACTGATAATTGTAGCCGCTCTTTGTGATATTCTTTCTTGAAGAAAAGGCAAACCCGTTTCCAGTCTTAGAGTTTCAAGCCTGGTTCACGTCGGGGCTCCCATAGTAGCTCTCAATAAAATCTTTATCCTGTATATATACATATGTTCACTATGATTGCTGGGCACACGATCAAACACTGGTAGCTAAGCTAACAACTTATTAAACAAGCTCACTGCAGGAATCTATGACGTGGGGAGCTCACGCCCTGGGACTCACGCCCTGGCACTCACGCCCTGGCACTCACGCCCTGGCACTCACGCTCTGCCACTCACACAAGCCGCCCACAAAAATCGCTATAAGACTGCTTCACAAAGCTTCCTCCAGTCCTGACTTGAGTACACAGAGTCGCCCGACAGGCTCCACACAAAACATCTGCTCACTCCCTTCCTGAATGAGCACACAATTAGAGTTTGTTACGGCCACTATGGGTCGCAACCGGGTTCTTTGATGGTAGAACCAAAATGTTAGTATCCGACCCCAAGTCGGTAGTACGCTTTCAAGAAAGTGGCTATGTAGTGCATAAAAAACGGAGGGGCTGAACAAAACACTGTTCCTTTTATCAAAGTATTAAATATCTTTCCACCACCGTTAAGTACATATATGTACACTCCGTCACCATTAATAATATATAAAGAACAGATAGGCTATTTCTACACTTATGTACAATCCTTTCACTCAGGATATCAAACGTGCTCACGTGCAGAGTTCATCAATCCCCAGTGTTTCTTCACTGTCCAGTAGCGTATCCAACCTTACTAGGAAGAGCACCAGCGAGTTCACCTGTACGTGGGCCAGCCCACTGACGGTGTCATGAGGTGCCTGTACCCCCACGACCACTCTCCAGCTACTTCCTGGCAGAGTACCTCAGCCACACGTTGAGCGGGGTCACAAACTAATACAGGGGTAGCGATCCCCTGGCAGCAGTCTCTAGCAACCAGCTAGTAGCACTACTCAACACGCACATCCCTGTCGTCAGTCTCTCCTCTAAGCCAGTCCCAAAAGTACGCCGATCTTTTTCAACACTAAAGCACTAGCAGCTACCACACTGCTTCATCGGCGGCGGCTTACTTGGTCGTTTCCAGGACCATGTAGGGAGACTGTGGACTGCCCGAGATGAACTGCCGTCTCCAGTACCGCTGCCCCCAGACGTCACCTCTGTGAACACAAAAACGTCATCAATGCCTAGCTGATACTGGCGAAACTAGGAAATACCACTAACCCACTGGGGAGTTGACATTGTGCTCTGTAGCACACACTAGGTGGCGCTGGTCTTGACGCGTCACCTCACCAGAGGTCACTCACAACGACCCCTCTGGCTGACCAAGGCAGGAATCTTCAGCCATTTGCAGGTACTAGATAACCACCACCAGATGGCATTGTCCACATTACGTACTATTCCCGGGGAATTCGGGTGCGGACTCTTAGATTTCGCTGGAACTGCCACTCTACCCCCTGACAAGGGCGACGAGTCCGTAACAGAGTTCCACAAAGGTGCGACCAACACTCGCTTCCAGGTCGCCTCTAATATATTCAAATCACAGAGAAAAGGTGTACTATGTCCCAACAGCTTCCTCACACTAGCATACAAGTAACCTTCACTTTACCGCTCACACAGGCCACTATATTCCTCCTTCTTCCATGAGATCAACCAAGTACGACCATCTCTGGTGACTGCTGTGGCTCAAGTGAGGTCACGACGTCGTGCTAGCGTCACGTCACGTTACTAAAGTATTGACATCTCATTTCATGTAACTTGTTATCAGACGCCCATCCTCTGTTCGTATTCTTAAATTACTCACTGACGTATTGTATATTTTCCTTCCTCTGACCTCTTAATCTCAGGTCCGGAAAGCAGACCAACTCTCACCGGATTCACTCGTTCCACCAGGCTACATGGGGTCATAACAATATATATTATAAATACATAATCAAATTTGTCACACATGAGCAGCCCAGTGTAGACCTACGACAAGATTCTTTATTAATCCATTTTTTTTCAAGATGTAGACGAATGGCTTCTGTGATTATGGATTTAATGAGTTTCCAACAATAAACGTTAAGCTAATTTGGCCGAAAGTTCGATGTAAATGATCTATTCTCCTTAAAAATTGCTATATTTTCATTATTCCACAATTCCGTTACTTTCCTCGGCTGTAATGATTATAAAAATAGGAATTATTATTAAGTATGAAAGTCAAATGTTCTCTTAGTTCTTACCTACAATCGTTCAGACCCTGGCAGAGCCTTCATCTAATAGGTATCATAGGCCAGTTAATCAATGCAGGGAACAAAATCCGAGGAAGTATAAATCTTCCCTATAATCAGAGATTAAAAAAGCTTAATTTACATTCAATTGAAAGACGAACGTTAAGGAATGATATTACTGATGAATTTAAATGAATAAAAATGCATCAAAAAGGATTTAAATAGGAATAGAACAGGAAAGTGTGGATATAAATAGGGTAATTTAAGATTCATCAAAAACGTAGGTAAACATCAAACAGATGTGGATACAGGGTAGTCAAGTGATGGAATTAGTTACCAGAAAACATAATGGCCTTGGGGTGGCAGCATAGCTTAAGCCGTAGGTTAGTATTCTGGGCATAAATTGTAGCTGCCTAGTATAGGCTAGTAGATCTTCAATAGTTGTATTTCTTCTCACGTAATGTTTTAAAATTAGTTTTGTATAGAAAAGATTGCATATAATAACCCAACCCACACACATGACATGAAAGTGACAAGGTTTAGAACCGGTTGTCGAAACTGGTCTTCTTCAAAACTGATATCTCTTGCCTCTACTCTCCCCAGACGCCATCTTGTTGAATATGCTCTCAGATACAACATGCTGAAAATGAAGGTTAATCCACACTTTATAAAGACCAATATAAACATTAAAAAGACAAAAGTTGGCTGCTTAAGTGACACCAAGTAGAAAACTGTACCGGCACAATGGCATTAGTTGGGTAGCAGAACAACCAGCCCGTCCTCCTTAGCTCTCCCAACGTCAAGAAAGCGGTCAATTTAAAGTGGTCTCTCCTAACCTGCCAGAGGGCCTAAAACAGAAAACGGGTTTGTACGTCACTTTCGCGAACCACTTCCATTTTCTAGTATGAAAATTTATGGCCTTGAATAACGCATACGATCGAAATACGACGTTCTTTGTAGGAGGACAGGTTGTACCGGGTATGCAAGAAATTGAGTTAGAAGATATATGAAACATGATTATTTTTGTTACAGACAGCTGGAAGCCATGCTCACTGAATACCAATTTCCAGTACTTCAGCGCTGTCTTCAACGTTATGAAGTACGACCCTCCTTACCGCGTTCACGGTAACGTGGCTCACGAGGGAGAGAAACTGAATGAAACTCTGGTTCTGCAGTGCTTGGGTAAAGGTAAGTAGTGGAGATAATATATATAAGACACATCACACTGTGTTCACTCAGTCCCTGGTCTCTCACACTGTGTTCACTCAGTCCCTGGTCTCTCACACTGTGTTCACTCGGTCCCTGGTCTCTCACACTGTGTTCACTCAGTCCCTGGTCTCTCACACTGTGTTCACTCGGTCCCTGGTCTCTCACACTGTGTTCACTCAGTAACTGGTCTCTCACACTGTGTTCACTCAGTCCCTGGTCTCTCACACTGTGTTCACTCAGTCCCTCCTCTCTCACTCTCCTCTGCTCACATCCTAAGCTAGAGTGGCATCGTTAAAGAATAGGTCATTGCGACAGTTAGAATTAACTGGTTAGCGTCAGATTGGCTCATTACCTGACCAAAACATTAAGTGACCTCCACTTTACAGGAACGGTGGTATGGTCAGATAATGAGACAGTCTTACAGTGAGTGAGAAATAATAACAAAAACTCCTTATATGAGTAACAACATTAGGGAAATAGGGATTTGTCAGCAGGGTACAAACTGAGATATGTACCCACAAAGTAAACTCCTGCTGACTACCCGCCAAACACACACCGAAACTACGACGTTCGTACAACGTTCGAACAAGTTTTAACACCACCTAACCAGTTATAACAACCAATATAGCAAGTTGTAACAACGTTCTAATACGTCATTAAAACGTAAAGCCAAGATGTAACAACTTTATTACAACTTGTAACAAGCGGGAAATAGAGACAGTTTCGGTTTGTGTTTTCAGGGATACCTTTCCAGAGGCCTGACATTACGGCAATTAGCCAAAGCCGAAATGTGGTTCAATAGACCTCAGTGGCCTAAAGGCCACAAGTCATTGGGACCAATGTCACTGCTCCCATTGAGACACCAGAACCACCTCGTACCTTGGCAATTGATCCTAGTCAGTACTCTGATCTGAGTAAACTTTTAAGGGGAACACAAAGAGTATTTGACTTCATCAATAAGATAGGGTCAAAATTTCATTTCCCTAATCCATTAAATTACTGGGTTAAAAGAGCCCAAACTGAAACATATGGGATGAGTTTTGAACATCTCCCTAAGAAATTAGAAAATAATCTAGGTCTCTGGATTGATCTGGACTGTAACTGCATATTAAGGTGCGAAGGATGTTCACAACACGCAAACATAGACTTGGAGACAAAGAATCCCATGTTTCTTCCCCATCACCACCAGGTAAGCAGGCTCATTGTGTTATACATACATGAGCACTGCACTCTACATGATGGGGGCGTTCTAGATACCCTCTCCGACCTAAGACAGCAGTTCTGGCTTACCCAGGATCGCCACACTGTAAAATATATAATCAAATCGTGTGTATTCAGCCAGAGGTACAACACTTGGGTCTGTCCTTATCCACGACCTCCACCACTCCCTAAGGAACAAGTAGTCAACCATCGTACTTTTGATACAACTGGGGTCGATTACACAGGAGCCTTGACTTTAATCCTTAACCTATGGCATATATATATACGACTGGAGTAACATGTCCCACCATGTGCATGGCATACATATACGACGTAGGGTGTTGGCGACGATTCAAATGGCCTGCAGCTACACGGGGTTCACATCAGCTTCCTCAGGGCTCTTGTAAACAGATGCCAATGGGGGCCTCGTAGCCTGGTGGATAGCGCGCAGGACTCGTAATTCTGAGGCGCGGGTTCGATTCCCGCACGAGGCAGAAACAAATGGGCAAAGTTTCTTTCACCCTGAATGCCGCTGTTACCAAAAAGTAAATAGGTACCTGGGAGTTAGTCAGCTGTCACGGGCTGCTTCCTGGGGGTGGAGGCCTGGTCGAGGACCGGGCCGCGGGGACACTAAAAGCCCCGAAATCATCTCAAGATAACCTCAAGATATGTTTGAAAAAAAATCGTGGTCAACACTCTCGGGTGTGAGAGCCACAATACTGTGTGAGCAACCAAAGCTGGCACACACAGCATGAGCTAACAGCGCTGCTATTCAGCTTGTGACCACAGCATCGACTAAAAAGTCAAAATAAATATGTAACTGCTATTATTTAGCGATGACAATATTACAGAAGGCCCCTGACTGATAAAAATGACCAGGATTGTGATGATAGCAGAATTGTTGTGATAATTAACCGCTGTGTGGGCGGAGTAATGCTGAGGGAGGGAGTGAGGGAGGTAGCGTCGTCTGCTGAATCTGTGTGGCCACCTGTTGTCTGCACTCACCGTACCAGCTTAGTGATTCACTATGGTGAGTAGTGTAAGTTGAGACTAGAACCGCGCGCAGCACCTGAGCACGTGAGCCCATTAGGCCCCCCTGCTCAGGTGTTGCACAGGTGTCTAGTCTCAATGGGTTCTGGGGGGTTCCTTAGGTGTGTGGCGCGTGCCGGGCGTGTGGCGTCCGGCCGCGTGGCACTTGACAGAGGTTCATGTTGGAGTGGGGGCGGGGGTATGTGGTGGTATGTGGGCCATGTAGGGTAAGTATAGGAAGAGGAATGTTGAAGAGGTGAAGAGGAGAGGAATAGTAGTAGATGAATATGTATGAGTATGTGCCGTAGAGTTAATCCTGTGGGTAGATATATAGATCGATAGATGCAAGTATGTGGTTATGTAGAGGAGGGAGGGCCCCCTACGTGGCAAGGATATGTTGAGGAGGGAGGGGGGCCCCCCTACCCGAAAGGGTAGGAGAACAGGCTCTTAAGATGGGTATGGGGAGTGAAGGACTATCAGGAGAAAGCACCAAGCCATTAGGACTATTTAGCACTGGCAAGGGATCAGGATAAGGATTTGGGATGAGACGAAGGGAAGGAATAGTGCCCAACCACTTGGACGGTCAGGGATTGAACGCCGACCTGCATGAAGCGAGACCGTCGCTCTACCGTCCAGTTCTACCGTTTGTGTGATAGTGGAGGGAGTCATTATTTTTTCTTAAAGAATGTCTGTTTTATGTAAGGAAAAGAAACATTTAACTTTCTCACCCAATTCAGTTTGTGTCGGTGGTGTTCAATGACGGTGATTAGTTACACGTCAGACAGGGTTGTGTTGGCGTCTCAGCAACAAATGAGCAAATGAGCTGGGTCTCTCTCTCTCTCTCTCTCTCTCTCTCTCACTCTCTCTCTCTCTCACTCTCTCTCTCTCTCTCTATCTCTCTCTATCTCTCTCTCTCTCTCTCTCTCTCTCTCTCTCTCTCTCTCTCTCTCTCTCTCTCTCTCTCTCTCTCTCTCTCTCTCTCTCTCTCTCTCTCTCTCTCTCTCACTCTCTCTCTCTCTCTCACTCTCTCTCTCTCTCTCTCTCTCTCTCTCTCTCTCTCTCTCTCTCTCTCTCTCTCTCTCTCTCTCTCTCTCTCTCTCTCTCTCTCTCTCTCTCTCTCTCTCTCTCTCTCTCTCTCTCTCTCTCACTCTCTCTCTCTCTCTCTCTCTCTCTCTCTCTCTCTCTCTCTCTCTCTCTCTCTCTCTCTCTCTCTCTCTCTCTCTCTCTCTCTCTCTCTCTCTCTCTCTCTCTCTCTCACTCCTACACGTAGCTTGCTTGCTTCTAGCTCACTTCTAGAGCGGAGCATTCTCAGCAGCATATAATGTCCACATAGACATGAGGTTCTCACCACATACCAGCAGACCACATAGGAGCATTGTACCTCCATGAGGTCACCGTGTGGACCCTTTGGCGTCCCACGCTTAAGTGACCTGTGTTGGCATTAACTGCTGGGGTCGTATATCTCTCCCCCCACCCCCCTCCCCCCCCCCCTCCCATGCAGGTGACAGGCCTCATCAATTACTTGACACTTCAACACACTTCACATTTCCTCAGTCCGCGAGTCTGGTGGAAGGCTAAGTTGAGAGTTTGACATAAGTGTACTGAACAGCAACCACATACTCTGCTTCCAGAGCGCTAAGGATATGCGGCTCACACCCACCACATAGGTCTGAGGAGTGTCACCACATGACCACGTGGGGTCCCCTCTTCGAAGGTTGAGGTGTAACTGTTGTGAATGTCAACATCTGTCTCTACCATAGTCAGTCCTGTCCATCCCCTCCCCCTCCAACCACATAGCAGGCCACACCACATACCCTCCAACCACATAGCAGGCCACACCACATACCACGATCACCACCACCACAGGCTGGCAGGTGAGCCATGACCACAACATACAAATTCCATCCTCTTTGGATGGAATTTGAGAGGCTATCCTCTTTGGAGTTTGACGCTTAACTGGTATCATGAAGCGTTACCGCACACCTTACCCACGCTCCAGCAGGCCCCCAACCCCCCTCCCCCCTACATCTAGTACTCAAGTCTGTTTACTTTCCCCCCTCCAAGGTTGTGGGGGTTAACATACGTGTCCCAGTATTCATAACAGTTACTCAGGTAAAGTCAGTAGACATTTTTACTGAATGTGGGAAACATAACTTCTGGAGGTAGCAGGTAGGTGTTTTCCACTACTGAATGAATATATGCAATTTCAGATCAATCCCAGGAACTTCACCATTACACACATCTGGGGTGGTGGTTTGAGGTGAACTGAGATGGGCGAGGTATTGGGGATGACCATACCCTCACCCCCATCCACCCCCTCCCCAACTTCCCTCCCACCCCCTCCACAACCCGTACCAGCTTGAATTGAAAGAATGTCATAGGTCTGACCTCTTGAGGTCTGACACACACGTCTGGGTTATTGTCCACAGTAGCCCACACCTTACCTGTACCTGCATACCTCTCCCCCTACACTTAACATACTCCCTTTACTTCCCCACCCCTCAGGTTGACGCTTACACATCTTTTTCGGTACACAGAACAACAACAACAATAAGTAGTGTGGAAATCATCTTTCTGCAGTCCAAAATAACATTTTGAAATGAAAAGTATGTCTTAGATCATCTCCATTTCACCTCTTATCATATAAATATTGCTGTGTGCCAGTTTTAGCCCCTGTAACACATTGTAACGTAACGTGGAAATCATCTTTCTGCTGCTGTCCAAAATATACCACATGACTGCGGGAGCGAGCATTCGAGCAGTGTACCTCTCAATGTCTGTCTATCGCATGACTGGGTTAATGAGCACAAGATCCCACACCATACCTGGTCCTGCTTACCCCTTACACTTAGTAACGTAACGCGGAAATCAACTTTTTGTCTGATGACCAAATAACATTATTGAAACTATGAACGAAGTTTAGCCATTACATCCAAACACAAATAAAATATTACCACAGGCCTGTTTAGCTCTTGTAACACATTATATCGTTTCGTGGAAATCATCTTTCTGTCTGACGACCAAATAACATTTTTTGAAAATGTGAAGCTTTGAAGATTTAATTTTAAACAAAGGTGCACCACTAGTCCTCGAACTAAGAGGGGTGAGTTAGGAAGAAATACTTTGTGAAATATGCACAGAAGAGTTTGGGGAGACATGATCACTACCTACAAATTCTAATATTTTTTGTTAACTGTGTGATCACAACATATACCTCATGGTCACTTGTTCTGCCTCTCACTAGTTAATAAACACAATTTTTGAATAATTTCTTGACTAAAATAGCACTCCGAAACATCTTTGCACATTTTAATTTTTCATTGACACATGCACAGCCATCAAAGGGAATCTCACTACTGCATGAATGGCTGGTTTGTTAAATAAACGGTCCTTACCTAGCTTATCATTTTCTTTGAGAAACTTATGTGTGGTGATCATATCTCCCGAGTCCGCACCAATAACCCACACATCACCCAACTTCTGTTTTCAAATCATAGCTCGCATCTAATTTACGTGTTTTTTTTCAGAAACTAAGTTTTGAGAATAAGCACAAAGTCACCAATTACTATTCGTATCATCAAAGTTGTTCTCAGAGTTTTTTTTAGTTTAAAAAGAATACTTCCACCATCCTACATCCATATTGAGAAAGAGAAGGCAAACATAACTTGGTTATTGCATCTAGTTTTAAAAAGGAGTTTGAATAAGAAGTCATGTTCCATAACAAATACTTTAGAGCATCCATTATTTATGAGCAGTAAGAGGGAAACGGGATTTACACATACAATTTCTTAGCATTACAACGCTAACGAGGTAAACATAACATAAAGAAGACAATAATGTAGTAGTACGCTATTAGCCGGCTAGTCAAAAACTTAACATAACAGATATGATTTCACAGAGTTTTAACCTTTACAAGTTTTTCAATGTTTTATCTTCACTTGTGCTAAGTGAGCCAGACAAAATGTGGCATTGCACTATTAGCAAGGCAAGGCAATACATAACAAAGACAAAAAGTAGCAATACGCTATTAGCTAGATAGTCAAAACATATAACACGCATTATTTCACAGGCTTTTTTTTCTAGCAAATAAGGTTCCTTTAAGCATGCAGGCTCATGAAAGTACTTGTAAAGTACATCAGACTCTCAAATTTTACCCACCAGAGAGGAAGATTACTCTCCGTAACTACGGACGGGGGTATGGTCCTAGTCACATGTGCTTTTATGACTTCGAGTGCATGTGATCTGCTGGGAGGGACATCAAACAACAATGACAAAAGCTGTGATGAAATGGGATTAGATATCCATGACCTTGCATATTATCTACATATTGGTTAAAATCCTTTATTAGTACTAAGTGTTGAGCTTCCAACATCAGCAATGGTATAACATCTGTATATCCCCCTCTTCCCTTCCTAGCTAGTGTAATGTAGTGTCGTTGTCGCCTCACATTTTCATCTCTTTCTAGTGAATAGATGTATATACTGTCTTTATTAATTTTCTCTACCTTGTGAATATCCTCAAATGTCACTGCAGAATTAACATCAGCTGGTCAGTTAATGTATCTGAGACACCAACTAGCTTTCACAGATCTAGCGCGAATATTATCTAGATGCATCCCTTTAGGTAACAATTATAAGCCGCAACACACTGCATAAGGCATATATCAGCCTCTCCCTCTGGATTGGAAACCAACTGCTTTCCACGCAAGCCTTCAGGATAGTCTATATGTGAGCCTAATCTTATTGGATGTTCAATCTGAACACAGTTGATATAAAAACCGGTGAGCCTCTCAACCAAGACATTGGACCCTCCTTCTCTTCCAGGTATTGAGATATTTTTTCTGTCAATTCGTCAGACCAAAAATTAATAAGCATACCTAGTTCCTCTTGTGTAACTGTTCGCCCATCGCCTCGTATGGGAAAGCCGTCATTATTTATTGGAGACTGTTTTACAACACTGGTCCGGGATCTGGTTATGGACCGGAGTTCAATCCAAATTTCGAATTCAAATATAATATTTGAAAAGAATGAGAAAATATTAAATAAGTAAAAGTCAAGTGCACATGTTAGCTATGATGAGCATAAAAGACTGTGAGGGGGTAGTGTTCAAGTATAAATATATATATGTTTTTGTGAAAGAGGAAATATGATTCACACATCAGCGGTGGACAATGCGGTAACCATGTGATGTGCACAAAATAATTTGAACTAACTAAAAAAAAATTTGTTGACAAACAGTAATGACATTGATAATACGAGGTCATGAACTAGATACTGACAGGAGAAACAACAAAAAGCCGCGATATTGAAAAGAAACTGAACTGAAGTTGTAAAGAATTTGTAAGTTGATAAATATATGTAGTGTGAAGCCCATCTACTGGAAAACAGTAAGCAAACTTTATTTGAAAAGAACATGAGAAGACTGAAAAGCAGGGCGTAGTGAAAATGGGTAAAAATAAGAAACAATGATCTTCATAAACATAACATAACATATCCACGACTGTAATTAATATACTGTGAACTCTCTTAAAACTGTGCTCATAGTGAAATCTCGTCACTATGTATAACTCGTCACTCTGCATAACTCGTCACTCTGCATAACTCGTCACTCTGCATAACTCGTCACTCTGCATAACTCGTCACTCTGCATAACTCGTCACTCTGCATAACTCGTCACTCTGCATAACTCGTCACTCTGCATAACTCGTCACTCTGCATAACTCGTCACTCTGCATAACTCGTCACTCTGCATAACTCGTCACTCTGCATAACTCGTCACTCTGCATAACTCGTCACTCTGCATAACTCGTCACTATGTATAACTCGTCACTCTGCATAACTCGTCACTCTGCATAACTCGTCACTCTGCATAACTCGTCACTCTGCATAACTCGTCACTCTGCATAACTCGTCACTATGTATAACTCGTCACTCTGCATAACTCGTCACTCTGCATAACTCGTCACTATGTATAACTCGTCACTCTGCATAACTCGTCACTCTGCATAACTCGTCACTATGTATAACTCGTCACTCTGCATAACTCGTCACTCTGCATAACTCGTCACTCTGCATAACTCGTCACTATGTATAACTCGTCACTCTGCATAACTCGTCACTATGTATAACTCGTCACTCTGCATAACTCGTCACTCTGCATAACTCGTCACTCTGCATAACTCGTCACTCTGCATAACTCGTCACTCTGCATAACTCGTCACTCTGCATAACTCGTCACTCTGCATAACTCGTCACTCTGCATAACTCGTCACTCTGCATAACTCGTCACTCTGCATAACTCGTCACTCTGCATAACTCGTCACTCTGCATAACTCGTCACTCTGCATAACTCGTCACTCTGCATAACTCGTCACTCTGCATAACTCGTCACTCTGCATAACTCGTCACTCTGCATAACTCGTCACTCTGCATAACTCGTCACTATGTATAACTCGTCACTCTGCATAACTCGTCACTATGTATAACTCGTCACTCTGCATAACTCGTCACTCTGCATAACTCGTCACTCTGCATAACTCGTCACTCTGCATAACTCGTCACTATGTATAACTCGTCACTCTGCATAACTCGTCACTCTGCATAACTCGTCACTCTGCATAACTCGTCACTATGTATAACTCGTCACTCTGCATAACTCGTCACTATGTATAACTCGTCACTCTGCATAACTCGTCACTCTGCATAACTCGTCACTCTGCATAACTCGTCACTCTGCATAACTCGTCACTCTGCATAACTCGTCACTCTGCATAACTCGTCACTCTGCATAACTCGTCACTCTGCATAACTCGTCACTCTGCATAACTCGTCACTCTGCATAACTCGTCACTCTGCATAACTCGGCACTCTGCATAACTCGTCACTCTGCATAACTCGTCACTCTGCATAACTCGTCACTCTGCATAACTCGTCACTCTGCATAACTCGTCACTCTGCATAACTCGTCACTCTGCATAACTCGTCACTCTGCATAACTCGTCACTATGTATAACTCGTCACTCTGCATAACTCGTCACTCTGCATAACTCGTCACTCTGCATAACTCGTCACTCTGCATAACTCGTCACTCTGCATAACTCGTCACTCTGCATAACTCGTCACTCTGCATAACTCGTCACTCTGCATAACTCGTCACTCTGCATAACTCGTCACTCTGCATAACTCGTCACTCTGCATAACTCGTCACTCTGCATAACTCGTCACTCTGCATAACTCGTCACTCTGCATAACTCGTCACTCTGCATAACTCGTCACTCTGCATAACTCGTCACTCTGCATAACTCGTCACTCTGCATAACTCGTCACTCTGCATAACTCGTCACTATGTATAACTCGTCACTCTGCATAACTCGTCACTATGTATAACTCGTCACTATGTATAACTCGTCACTCTGCATAACTCGTCACTCTGCATAACTCGTCACTCTGCATAACTCGTCACTCTGCATAACTCGTCACTCTGCATAACTCGTCACTCTGCATAACTCGTCACTCTGCATAACTCGTCACTCTGCATAACTCGTCACTCTGCATAACTCGTCACTCTGCATAACTCGTCACTCTGCTATAACTCGTCACTATGTATAACTCGTCACTCTGCATAACTCGTCACTATGCTATAACTCGTCACTCTGCATAACTCGTCACTCTGCATAACTCGTCACTCTGCATAACTCGTCACTCTGCATAACTCGTCACTCTGCATAACTCGTCACTCTGCATAACTCGTCACTCTGCATAACTCGTCACTCTGCATAACTCGTCACTCTGCATAACTCGTCACTCTGCATAACTCGTCACTCTGCATAACTCGTCACTCTGCATAACTCGTCACTCTGCATAACTCGTCACTCTGCATAACTCGTCACTCTGCATAACTCGTCACTCTGCATAACTCGTCACTCTGCATAACTCGTCACTCTGCATAACTCGTCACTCTGCATAACTCGTCACTCTGCATAACTCGTCACTCTGCATAACTCGTCACTCTGCATAACTCGTCACTATGCATAACTCGTCACTCTGCATAACTCGTCACTCTGCATAACTCGTCACTCTGCATAACTCGTCACTCTGCATAACTCGTCACTATGCATAACTCGTCACTCTGCATAACTCGTCACTATGCATAACTCGTCACTCTGCATAACTCGTCACTCTGCATAACTCGTCACTCTGCATAACTCGTCACTCTGCATAACTCGTCACTCTGCATAACTCGTCACTCTGCATAACTCGTCACTCTGCATAACTCGTCACTCTGCATAACTCGTCACTCTGCATAACTCGTCACTCTGTATAACTCGTCACTCTGCATAACTCGTCACTCTGCATAACTCGTCACTCTGCATAACTCGTCACTCTGTATAACTCGTCACTCTGCATAACTCGTCACTCTGTATAACTCGTCACTCTGCATAACTCGTCACTCTGTATAACTCGTCACTCTGCATAACTCGTCACTCTGTATAACTCGTCACTCTGCATAACTCGTCACTCTGCATAACTCGTCACTCTGCATAACTCGTCACTCTGCATAACTCGTCACTCTGCATAACTCGTCACTCTGCATAACTCGTCACTCTGCATAACTCGTCACTCTGTATAACTCGTCACTCTGCATAACTCGTCACTCTGCATAACTCGTCACTCTGTATAACTCGTCACTCTGCATAACTCGTCACTCTGTATAACTCGTCACTCTGCATAACTCGTCACTCTGCATAACTCGTCACTCTGCATAACTCGTCACTCTGCATAACTCGTCACTCTGCATAACTCGTCACTCTGCATAACTCGTCACTCTGCATAACTCGTCACTCTGCATAACTCGTCACTCTGCATAACTCGTCACTCTGCATAACTCGTCACTCTGCATAACTCGTCACTCTGCATAACTCGTCACTCTGCATAACTCGTCACTCTGCATAACTCGTCACTCTGCATAACTCGTCACTCTGCATAACTCGTCACTCTGCATAACTCGTCACTCTGCATAACTCGTCACTCTGCATAACTCGTCACTCTGCATAACTCGTCACTCTGCATAACTCGTCACTCTGCATAACTCGTCACTCTGCATAACTCGTCACTCTGCATAACTCGTCACTCTGCATAACTCGTCACTCTGCATAACTCGTCACTCTGCATAACTCGTCACTCTGCATAACTCGTCACTCTGCATAACTCGTCACTCTGCATAACTCGTCACTCTGCATAACTCGTCACTCTGCATAACTCGTCACTCTGCATAACTCGTCACTCTGCATAACTCGTCACTCTGCATAACTCGTCACTCTGCATAACTCGTCACTCTGCATAACTCGTCACTCTGCATAACTCGTCACTCTGCATAACTCGTCACTCTGCATAACTCGTCACTCTGCATAACTCGTCACTCTGCATAACTCGTCACCTGCATAACTCGTCACTCTGCATAACTCGTCACTCTGCATAACTCGTCACTCTGCATAACTCGTCACTCTGCATAACTCGTCACTCTGCATAACTCGTCACGTCACTCTGCATAACTCGTCACTCTGCATAACTCGTCACTATGCATAACTCGTCACTCTGCATAACTCTGTCACTCTGCATAACCCTGACATACTCGTCACTCTGCATAACTCGTCCACTCTGCATAACTCGTCACTCTGCATAACTCGTCACTCTGCATAACTCGTCACTCTGCATAAAACTCGTCACTCTGCATAACTCGTCACTCTGCATAACTCGTCACTCTGCATAACTCGTCACTCTGCATAACTCGTCACTCTGCATAACTCTCACTCTGCATAACTCGTCACTCTGCATAACTCGTCACTCTGCATAACTCGTCCACTCTGCATAACTCGTCACTCTGCATAACTCGTCACTCTGCATAACTCGTCACTCTGCAATAACTCGTCACTTGCATAACTCGTCACTATGCATAACTCGTCACTCTGCATAACTCGTCACTATGCATAACTCGTCACTCTGCATAACTCGTCACTATGCATAACTCGTCACTATGCATAACTCGTCACTCTGCATAACTCGTCACTATGCATAACTCGTCACTATGCATAACTCGTCACTCTGCATAACTCGTCACTCTGCATAACTCGTCACTATGCATAACTCGTCACTCTGCATAACTCGTCACTATGCATAACTCGTCACTCTGCATAACTCGTCACTATGCATAACTCGTCACTCTGCATAACTCGTCACTCTGCATAACTCGTCACTATGCATAACTCGTCACTCTGCATAACTCGTCACTCTGCATAACTCGTCACTCTGCATAACTCGTCACTCTGCATAACTCGTCACTCTGCATAACTCGTCACTCTGTATAACTCGTCACTATGTATAACTCGTCACTCTGCATAACTCGTCACTAAGCATAACTCGTCACTATGCATAACTCGTCACTCTGCATAACTCGTCACTCTGCATAACTCGTCACTCTGCATAACTCGTCACTAAGCATAACTCGTCACTATGCATAACTCGTCACTCTGCATAACTCGTCACTCTGCATAACTCGTCACTCTGCATAACTCGTCACTCTGCATAACTCGTCACTCTGCATAACTCGTCACTCTGCATAACTCGTCACTCTGCATAACTCGTCACTCTGCATAACTCGTCACTCTGCATAACTCGTCACTCTGCATAACTCGTCACTCTGCATAACTCGTCACTCTGCATAACTCGTCACTCTGCATAACTCGTCACTCTGCATAACTCGTCACTCTGCATAACTCGTCACTCTGCATAACTCGTCACTCTGCATAACTCGTCACTCTGCATAACTCGTCACTCTGCATAACTCGTCACTCTGCATAACTCGTCACTCTGCATAACTCGTCACTCTGCATAACTCGTCACTCTGCATAACTCGTCACTCTGTGAAACAAACTGTTTTAATACAAATATGACCATGAGAATAAAAATGACCCCATATGTTTTGGAGTGTTATTTTAGTCAAGAAATGATGCAAAGAATGTTTAATGACTAATGAGAGAAAGAGGAAGAGACGATGTAGGTAGTGATCACGTCTCCTCAAACTCTTCTGTCTTCCAGAGGGTGGTGTGGTGCATATTTCACAATACCTTTTCTTTCCTCCTAAGTCACCCTCTTATTTCGTGGACTGGTAGTGTTTGATGTGTTGAACTGCTTAAAGGAACCTTATTTGCTAGAAAAAAAAGCCTGTGAAATAATGCGTGTTATATGTTTTGACTATCTAGCTAATAGCGTATTGCTACTTTTTGTCTTTGTTATGTATTGCCTTGCCTTGCTAATAGTGCAATGCCACATTTTGTCTGGCTCACTTAGCACAAGTGAAGATAAAACATTGAAAAACTTGTAAAGGTTAAAACTCTGTGAAATCATATCTATTATGTTAAGTTTTTGACTAGCCGGCTAATAGCGTACTACTACATTATTGTCTTCTTTATGTTATGTTTACCTCGTTAGCGTTGTAATGCTAAGAAATTGTATGTGTAAATCCCGTTTCCCTCTTACTGCTCATAAATAATGAATGCTCTAAAGTATTTTTTATGGAACATGACTTCTTATTCAAACTCCTTTTTAAAACTAGATGCAATAACCAAGTTATGTTTGCCTTCTCTTTCTCAATATGGATGTAGGATGGCGGAAGTATTCTTTTTAAACTAAAAAAAACTCTGAGAACAACTTTGATGATACGAATAGTAATTGGTGACTTTGTGCTTATTCTCAAAACTTAGTTTCTGAAAAAAAAACAAAAAAAAAAAAACACGTAAATTAGATGCGAGCTATGATTTGAAAACAGAAGTTGGGTGATGTGTGGGTTATTGGTGCGGACTCGGGAGATATGATCACCACACATAAGTTTCTCAAAGAAAATGATAAGCTAGGTAAGGACCGTTTATTTAACACACAAGACATCCAGGCAGTAGTGAGATTCCCTTTGATGGCTGTGCACGTGTCAATGAAAAATTAAAATGTGCAAAGATGTTTCGGAGTGCTATTTTAGTCAAGAAATTATTCAAAAATTGTGTTTATTGACTAGTGAGAGGCAGAACAAGTGACCAGGAGGTATATGTTGTGATCACACAGTTAACAAAAAATATTAGAATTTGTAGGTAGTGATCATGTCACCCCAAACTCTTCTGTGCATATTTCACAAAGTATTTCTTCCTAACTCACCCCTCTTAGTTCGAGGACTAGTGGCGCACCTTTGTTTAAAATTAAATCTACAAAGCTTCACATTTTCAATAATGTTATTTGGTCGTCAGACAAAAAGTTGATTTCCACGTTACGTTACTAAGTGTAGGGGGTAAGCAGGACCAGGTATGGTGTGGGATCTTGTGCTCATTAACCCAGTCATGCGATAGACAGACATTGAGAGGTACACCGCTCGAATGTTCGCTCCCGCAGTCACGTGGTATATTTTGGACAGCAGCAGAAAGATGATTTCCACATTACGTTACATTGTGTTACAGGGGCTAAAACTGGCACACAGTAATATTTATATGGTAAGAGATGTAATGGAGCTGGACTAAGTCTCACTTTACATTTCATAATGTTATTTTGGACTGCAGAAAGATGATTTCCGCGTTACGTTACAATGTGTTACAGGTTATCTTGAGGTGCTTCTGGGGCTTAGCATCCCTGCGGCCCGGTCGTCGACCAGGCCTCCTGGTTGCTGGACTGATCAACCAGGCTGTTGGACGCGGCTGCTCGCAACCTGATATATGAATCACAGCCTGGGTGATCGGGTATCCTTTGGAGGTGCTTATCCAGTTCTCTCTTGAACACTGTGAGGGGTCTGCCAGTTATGCCCCTTATGTGTAGTGGAAGCATGTTGAAGAGTCTCGGGCCTCTGATGTTGATAGAGTTCTCTCTCAGAGTACCTGTTGCACCTCTGCTTTTCAACAGGGGTATTCTGCACATCCTGCCATGTCTTCTGGTCTCATGTGATGTTATTTCTGTGTGCAGGTTTGGGACCAGCCCCTCAATTATTTTCCACGTATAGATTATTATGTATCTCTCCCGCCTGCGCTCAAGGGAATACAGATTTAGGCTCTTTAGTCGGTCCCAATAGTTTAGATGTTTTACTGAGTAGATTCTAGCAGTAAAGGATCTCTGCATGCTCTCCAGGTCAGCAATTTCTCCAGCTTTGAAAGGGGCTGTCATTGTGCAGCAGTACTCCACTCTAGAGAGCACAAGCGTTTTGAAAAGTATCATCATCGGTACAGCATCTCTAGTATGAAAGGTTCTTGTTATCCAACCTGTCATTTTTCTTGCAGTTGTGACGGCTACTTTATTGTGTTCTTTAAAGGTAAGGTCTTCCGACATGAGTACACCTAGATCCTTTACATTGCCTTTTCGTTCTATATTATGATTGCCTGTGTTTTGTACGTGTACGTATATTATGATTGCCTGTGTCCGTTTTTATATTTTCATTTTTTCCGTAGCGTATGAGCTGGAACTTATCTTCGTTAAACACCATATTATTTTCTGTAGCCATAGAAAGACCTGATCTACATCTGATTGGAGGTTTGCCGTGTCCTCTATGTTGCCTACTCTCATGAAGATCCTAGTGTCATCTGCAACGGATGATACAGTGCTATAGGTTGTGTTCTTGTCTATGTCCGATATGAGGATGAGAAAAAGTACTGGAGCAAGCACAGTACCCTGGGGGACTGAGCTTTTCATGGTTGATGGGCTGGATTTTATTTTGTTGACTATTACACATTGGGTTCTGTTAGTCAGGAAATTGTAGATCCATCTGCCTATTTTCCCGGTAATTCCTTTTGAACGCATTTTATGTGCAATAACACCATGGTCACATTTATCAAAAGCTTTTGCGAAATCTGTGTAAATTACATCAGTGTTTTGTTTGTCTTCCATAGCATCTAGTGCCATATCATAGTGGTCCAGCAACTGCGACAGGCAAGAGCGCCCTGTACTGAAACCATGTTGTCCGGGGTTATGGAGATGCTGTGATTCCATGTATTTTGTGATCTTACTTCTTAGCACTCTCTCAAAATTTTTTATGATGTGCGATGTTAGTGCCATCGGTCTGTAACTTTTTGCCTCTGCCTTATTTCCTCCTTTATGGAGTGGTGCTATCTCTGCTGTTTTTAGTATGTCAGGGATAACGCCAGTATCTAGGCTTTGTCTCCACAGAATGTGAAGGGCCTGCGATAGGTTTTTTTTACAGTTCTTGATGAATATGGAGTTCCAAGAATCCAGGCCTGGTGCAGAGTGCATAGGCATACTGTTTATGGCATGGCTTCTTCAAAATCCAGTGGGGATAGGGCGACGTCTGATATATGATTTGATGTTGGTATCATATCCATGAAAAATTCATTTGGGTTATCAATCTTTAGTGCGTTTAATGGCTCGCTGAAAACAGAGTCGTACTGTTTCCTCAGTAACTCGCTCATTTCTTTGTTGTCATCGGTGAAAGTTCCATCTACCTTTCGTAGGGGCCCGATACTAGATGTGGTTTTTTATCTTGATTTTGCATAGGAGAAAAAATATTTCGGATTTCTCTATTTCACTGATGGCCTTTTGCTCTCTTTGCCTCTCCTGGGTTTTGTATGATTCTTGTAGCTTGAGTTCAATTGTTTCTATTTCTCTACCTAACCTTCTTCGCCGTTCTTGAGATAGGGTGCGACTCTCAAGTTGTTCCACAATTCGTTTTCTTCGCCTATATAGGGAACGACGGTCCCATTCCAATCTGCATCTCTTTCTCTTTTTTCTTAGGGGTATGCGGTTTGAACATATTTCTAGTGCTACTGAGCTTATTTTTTCCAGGCACTGGTTCAGGTTTGCATTTTCTAGCTGTTCTTTTCAGTTTATTTCTGTGAAGTCCTGGTTTATTCGCTCCCAGTTTATCTGTTTATTATTGAAGTTGAATTTGCTGAAATCTCCTCCACCGGGAATCTGGACTGGTTTTGAAGGTCTATTCCCCATGGTTGTCAGAACTTCAATTAAGTTGTGATCCGAGTAACAGGTATTTGTAATCATTATGTTCCTGATCAATTCATCATTATTTATGAAAATGAGGTCCAGCGTGTTCTCCTTCCTAGTTGGTTCTACTATTTGCTGGTTTAAGGCAAACCTGTCGCACATCCGTAGCAGGTCATTTGCATGTGCCTGTTCATTTAGGCTACTTCCTGGTATTCTTTCTGATATTACTGTATTAGCCAGGTGCTTCCATTTCAGGTGCCGTAGGTTGAAGTCCCCAAGCAGGATGATGTTCGGGGCTGGATTTGTGAGGTTTTCCAAGCAGTGTTCTATTTTCATTAGTTGGTCTTTAAACTGCTAAGGGTTTGCCTCCGGTGACTTATATACAAGAACAATAACTACATTTAGGATCTCTATTTTGATTATCAGCATTTCCACCATATCATTTGAGGTGTTTAGCAGCTCAGTACAGATGAGTGTGTCTTTGATGTAGAGGCTGACCCCACCCTGAAGCCGGTGTTTCCTATCACATATGAAAAGATTGTATTCTGAGATCCATATTTCACCATCATGGTAGTCCTTTGTTTGAGTTTCCGTTAGGGCTGCAAACACTGTAATGATCTGGGGCTCAGCTCATTGGTTCTCCCTTCTCCCCTCTTTTCCCTCTCCTTCTCCCCTCCTTTCCTTCTCCCTCTCCCCTCCTTCCTTCTCCCCTCCCCTTGGCCGTCATTTGTCTCCTCCTCTTCCCCCCCCTGTCGCCCATTTGTCAGGGTCAAGAGGTTGACCTGAGGGTAGGGTGGTCGTGGATACCTTGGCTTCTCCCACTCAACTTCCCCACTCAGATATTTCCCTCTCCACCCCCTCTCATCCCCTCTCATCCCCTCTCTTCCCCTCTCACCGGCCTCTTCCCCATACCAGGCAGAGTCAAATGTCCCTACCCTTGATCTTAGAGGAGACAGGCTTGAACATAAATTATAAGTTTTGTAAACATTGCTCGCAGGTGTACTGGGGCCCCATAGAGGCGCCTTGTCCTCCCTTCTCTTAGCTGGGGAGAGCTGACTCAATCTTCAGGAATTCATGTAGCTTTCCACGGCAGATCAGTGAAGGTGATTGGCCTGAGATAAGGGCCAAGTCCTTATTGGCCCTAGAGAGCCAGACCTCAGGCCTACGTGTAAAATGGTTGGCCATGGCCAAAATAATGGGTGGAGCCTGGGGCTGTATTAGATGGTGGGAGGAGTAATCCTTCCCAGCAATAAGTTGGAAAAACAAAATTTCATTAGTGTGTCTTGGGAGTGTATTAGGAACAGGGCCGCAAGCCCGTATCCTCGGGGCTGAGGGCAGCCATTAACATCGTGGCCGTAGTGCGGGTATTTAAGGTATAGTAGCACGTTGAGTTTCGTGCCCTCAATAAATATCTATTGTGCCTCTAGGGAAAATAGAATAGGTGATGTGTTCAAATTGTCTTAATTTACATGTTTCATAAAATAAATTGTATAGCTTGTCCAGTGGTATTCACTTAACTCCCCTTTTATATATTTTGCTACTTTGTCATTTTTAGGTGTTGTATTGGAAGCCCCCCCAGGTTCTCCTAACAATTAATCGATACTAAAGTTGCCCTTGGATTTAAATTAGTAACGTAAATTACACAAACTAATTTTCCAAAATTTATTACTGAAATTCATATTACCCGGAGTCCCATGGTTACTGATTCCTTGCCTTCCTGGGGGATCGGTGATAGACACATTCAGGTATGGTTGGTCGGGAAGGTGGTGGCAGTGCTTTAATGGTTTTTATTTTATAATTAGTAATAAGCGAATAACCCTTGTCCTTGGTGTATCTTCCTCATTTAATATTCCTCTTAGATACGTGGCAGTCCAGTGAGGGGTCTGTCATGTTCACAGAAAATGGTACCATCCGTTTTCTATGTGCGGCGGCTGAGACGCCAGAGAGAGGAGGTAAACAGAGCGTACAGGACGCCCGCCAAGCTTGATAGCTACTAGTCATGTAACATCTCAAGTATTAAAGTCAGTAACCAAGTCATGACTTTACATCAACCCTACAACCAAGACTTCCTCAGTAACACACAAACACCACATTGGCGACGAGGATGAACTGTGAACGCAGGTATTTGTTCAGTTTCAAACACAAGGGAGAAGCATGCTGCCTGGAGGAGGAAGAGAAGCTGTGAGCGCCATACCCGATGCTGTATGCTAACCGATGCTGTGTGCTAACCAATGCTGTGTGCTAAACGATGCTGTGTGCTAACCAATGCTGTGTGCTACCCAAGCTGTGTGCTACCCAAGCTATGCTGAAGAAACTGTGTACTGAGGAATCTGCCGACGTTGTGTACGAAATGACGCTTTGATGTGTACAAAACCTGATGTTTTGGTTACGAAACGACGCTTCGTGCTACAAAATTCATCACACTGAACTGACTGCTGCACCAACTGCTGTACCAACTGCTGCACCAACTGCTGTACCAACTGCTGCTGTACCAACTGCTGCTGTGCCAACTGCTGTGCTGCTGCTGTGAGTAGGAACAACGCATGTACACAAGGGCTAGGTAAGAAGTCAGTTGCTGCTATATTGTGCACTGTTGTGAACTTTTGCATTAAAATGCTTGTGTGCTTTGCAAAATTAAAGTAATTACTGTGAATTCTTGACTAACATATACAGTGCAGTAAGTGTTTAATATTCTGAGGAACATTTAAGTGATAAGTTACATTTATTCAGTAAAAAATGGCAAATATACCTGAGTTTCCTGCATTTGATCCTGACTGTGACCAGACAAACCTGTCACAGAGGTGGGTCAAATGGCTTAAAAGGTTTGAAAATTTGTTGATTGTTTCTGACATCAAAAGTGCTGAAAGAAAGCGTGCCTTTCTACTTCATTATGCAGGTGATAGAGTTTGTGACATCTTTGACACACTGAAAGACACTGGTGGTGCCAAAGATTATGACATTGCCAAAGCCAAACTAACAGAGCATTTCAAACCAAGGCAAAATACTGCTATGGAAATTATGCATTTCAGGAGAGCAAAACAACTCTCTAATGAAACTGTGGATCAATACCACACACGTCTGCAGGGTTTAGCAGCCCATTGTGAGTTTGCTGCTGTTGACAAAGAAATCAAACAGCAAATAATTGAAACATGCACATCTACACGTCTCCGTCGAAGAGCTCTAGAACTTGTTGATGATGAAAGTTCTCTTACCAAGATACTGGATATTACTCGTCGAATGGAAGATGCTGCACGTGATGCTCGTGTCATGGAGTGCAGTGCCAATAACGGTGCTGCCACTGTTACTAACAGTGATGAGGTACGTAAGGTTCAGGGAGGACACCGTGATCAAAGAAGATATCATGGCAAACCTAACAGTAAATTTAGCCGAGAACCACGTCACAACTGGGGTCAAGGAACAAGACTCAAGCAGTCACAACGACCCACATCAGAGGGTGTCAACAATAAATGTTACAATTGTGGAGGAGACTACCCACACCAAGATAATGTTTGTCCTGCTCAAGGTAAGAAGTGCTATGAGTGTGGAAAACTAGGTCATTTTGGTGCTATGTGTCGTTCCGCACTAAAGAAACCACAGTCAATGAATAAAAGCACTGTACGAGGATCAGGTCATAGGGGTCGAGGTGGTAAACACAATATTGCACCTCATATCCAGAATGTTAATAATATACAAGACAACATTTCATTACAACCAGTCTCAGATGACAGTGAATGTGATTATACTTATGGAGTACAAGCAATCACAGAATGGAATGATCTTCCAAACAACCCAGAGACATGTGTATACATTGCTGGTATTTGTCTCAAAGTTCTCATTGACACTGGATCAAACATTGATACCATTGCTGAGTGCCACTATGAAAAATTTAAAAAACAGTTCCCAAAGCTTGAGAACTATAATGGCAAAGCCACTGCCTATGCTTCAAAGGTAGCCTTGCCAGTGATTGGAACTTTCACTGCAGAGATTAAGTCAAAGAATGCAATGCTCATTACTACATTCCATGTTGTTAGGAATGCAAAGGAGTCTTTACTCAGTTACAAGACTTCAACCAAATTGGGGCTACTTCAGCTTTCTAATGCTGTAGCAGTGGAATCTGCAAACAATGTTGATGGTATTGTTGCTGAATTTTCTGATCGATTTAAATCCATAGGTTGTTATACTGATAGCAAAGTACATCTGCATATCAACCCAGATGTAATTCCAGTTGCCCAACCACATCGCCGACAACCATTCCATACTCGCAAGAAAGTCGATGCCGAACTGGATAGGCTGATCGACCTAGATATCATTGAACCAGTAACAGGTCCAACACCATGGGTAAGCCCAATTGTCACTCCACCAAAGCCGAAGAATCCAGATGAGATACGCATTTGTGTGGACATGCGTGTTCCCAACAAGGCAATAATGCGTGAACGCCATCCTACACCCACTGTAGATGATATGATCTACCGCTTGAATGGTGCAACTGTATTCAGCAAGTTAGATTTAAACAAGGGCTATCATCAGCTTGAACTTGATGATGAGAGTCGCTTCATCACAACGTTTACGACACATCGAGGTCTGTATAGGTACAAGCGCCTGAGTTTTGGTATTAACAGTGCTGCCGAGGTATTCCAGCACATCATCAGCCAGGTATTGCAAGACATACCTAATGCTGACAACATGTCTGATGACATCATTGTTTATGGCCGTACCCAAGCTGAACACGACAAAGCTCTTCGTGCAACATTGCAACGCTTACGAGAAAAGAATTTGACGCTAAGCCGAGCAAAGTGTGAGTTCAATCAACATAAAATATAATTCTTTGGACATGTACTTAGTGACAAAGGTCTGTCTCCAGATCCTAAGAAAGTTGCAGATATCAAGAATGCTGCACCTCCTTCAACATCCACTGAAGTACATAGTTTTCTGGGAATGGCAAACTACTGTTCTCGCTTCATTCCAGATTTTGCTACCATTACGAAGCCTCTACGTGAGTTCCTGAAGAAAAATGCATCATGATACTGGAGCGATATCGAGCAAAATGCATTTGATGCTGTGAAAGATGCACTAGTAGAGAATGCGACTGCTGCATACTTTGATCCATCAATGGACACTGAATTAACGGTGGATGCTAGTCCTGTTGGATTAGGTGCTGTTTTAGCCCAACACAAACCTGGTCAACCAGATTCCAGAGTAGTAATTGCCTACGCCAGCCGTTCTCTCACAGATGTTGAGCAACGATACAGTCAGACAGAGAAGGAAGCTCTTGCTCTTGTATGGGGCTGTGAACACTTCAATGTGTATCTGCTTGGTGCACCCTTCACCACGATAGTCACTGACCACAAACCGTTGGAGACCATCTTCAATAATCCAAAGTCCAAACCACCAGCTCGCATTGAGAGATGGGCTCTTCGTCTGCAACCATACAACTTTACGGTGAAATACAAGCCGGGTGCAGGCAATCCCGCTGATTACATCAGTCGACATCCTGCAAACAGTTTCACCATCACCAAGCATCAGCAAGTTGCCGAGGAATATGTACACTCTGTAACCTGTGATGCAGTCCCTAAGGCTCTTACTCTTGATGAAATCCGTACTGCAACCCTAGAGGACCCAACTCTGCAAGCAACAGTGGATGCATTGACTAAGAAAAAGTTTCCACGCATCCCACCCTCAGGAGTTGACCAAGATGCATTCAAAGCACTTGAACGCATCCAGACAGAATTAAGTGTTACGCAACAACGCGACACTGTGCTGCGAGGTACTCGTATCGTGATTCCAGCTGTTCTCCAGCAACGTGCTCTGAAGCTTGCACATCAAGGACACCAAGGTCTTGTTAGGACGAAACAGCTGCTACGAGAAAAGGTGTGGTTTCCTGGCATTGATCGTCAAGCAAAGGATATGCATGATGCCTGTGTCCCTTGCCAAGCTGCAGTGGATACTTCAAGACCAACACCTCTACAACCTTCACCACTACCTGCTGCACCATGGACGGAAGTATCAATGGACTTCTGCGGACCACTACCAACTGGAGAGTACTTGATGGTAGTCATTGATGATCACTCACGTTATCCAGAAGTAGAAGTCATCAATTCCACATCTGCAAAGGCCGTCATCCCGAAACTTGACAAGATCTTTTCAAACTTTGGCATTCCTGAAGTTGTCAAGACGGACAATGGACCGCCATTCAATGGACAAGACTTTGTCAACTTTGCTGAGCATATTGGATTCAAACATCGCCGTGTGATGCCACTACATCCCCAAGCAAATGGAGAAGTTGAGAGATTCATGCAACCTCTCATGAAAGCGGTACGCTGTGCTCATGCCGAAGGACGATCCTGGAAACAAGCTATGTATGCTTTTCTCAGGAACTACCGTGCAACACCACATGGAACACTGGGCAAGTCGCCTGGCGAACTTTTATTTGGACGTCCTATGAGAATCGCACTACCCGTCATGCCAGCCGAGGTAACGGATAAACGTCTCGCTCAGAAGGATGCACTAGCCAAGGGTAAAATGAAAATTGCTCATGATCAACGTGCAAAGGAACAGTTCATAAAGGTTGGTGACACTGTTCTCGTTAAAAAGAAAAAAGAGGGAAAGTTAGATATGCCGTATGATACAAAACCATATAAAGTGATTAGTGTAAAAGGAACTATGGTAACAGCTAGTAATAGAGATCATAGTATAACACGTAATATGGCTTATTTCAAAGTGATTCCAACTAGTGTAGAAAATGATGAAGTGCAAAGTCGTGCAAAAGAAAAAGAAAAAAATAGTTATAACCCGACAAACAATTCATCAAGGGATGTTATTGCATTTAAGGACTCTCGTCCTAAACGTCATGTTAAACGCCCTACACGATTTGATGATTAATTGTGTTCCTATGTAATGAAAAGTATTTACTTATTGTGCTAAACTAAATTTAATATTGTTTGAATAATGCAGATATCTCATTCAATATTTTGTAACTTTGTAGTAGTTTCTTTCATGTTTGTTTAACATTGCATATGTATTTTTAACATTGAAATCCTTTGTGGAAAAGATTAAGTTGTTTAAATTCTTTGTGTGCTTAATTAATGTTAAATGTATGCAGTATCTCTTGATATGTTAATAACTTACTTTGTGTCAATAACTTTGCTTTGTGCTACAAGCATGGTAGACATCCTGTATTCATTCTTTTTAAAGAAAAGGAGGGATGTCATGTTCACAGAAAATGGTACCATCCGTTTTCTATGTGTGGCGGAGCAGACGCCAGAGAGAGATTGGAGGTAAACAAGAGAGCGTACAGGACGCCCGCCAAGCTTGGTAGCTACTAGTCATGTAATCATATTAAGTATTAAAGTCAGTAACCAAGTCATGACTTTACATCAACCCTACAACCAAGACTTCCTCAGTAACACACAAACACCACAATAACCCCTGTGTGACTGTTTATATATTTGTTTATGGTGGTGGTGATTATATATATAAATCCGAGCATTTGTATCCCTTCCACTTTAATTTAACTTGCGTTACGGAACACACCTCTTGAAAGCCACTACTAACTTGGGGCCGAATTCCCGAATTCTAATAACACCAGAAAAGAACCCGGTTACGCCCCAGTAGGGCCGTAACACGATGTAGATAACGGTGTAATAAAATAAAGTCTTCATGTCCCAACAATGAGAAGACAATTCAGTAATGTATCTTTTTGTACCACTTTGGATAATACAACCGTTGTATATTACAGCAGCAGAGTAACCGGGTCTGAATTATAATTCCCAGACATGTTTACAAGAATTTGTCCGTGTTTCTTCTGATATTGTCCCCCTTTTGTGTTGTGTTTAACACGTGAACACTTGATAAAGGTGTACTCCCAGACTGCTTGCACAATACTTCCATGCACATGTCTTGTGCTTTAGTTCCAGTTGTCGGGGACAGGAAGCCTGTATATTTAGAGTTGAGTTGCAACCCACAAGAGTTGCCTGACTTCCGGATACCAGTTTACTGCAAGGTGAACAGAGGCACCAAGTGAAAGCAAAAATGCCTAACCATTTCTATCCTACTAGAGGATCAAACCCGAGATTCCTGATTGTGAGTCAAGAATGTAGATTAATGTACTACAGAATCCATTTGATAATGTATAATAAATGATCTGTACATGAAAAAAGTGAGATTAATGATATATTTGTACCGTGTACACAGCGTACAGGAGGTGCCAGCGGCCGTGTACACTCTCGGACTACACCTACACCAGCACCAACCTGGCCATCCCGGACTACCAATACCAGGCCATGCGCCAACAGTTCTCCCTGCAGAATAGGTAAATCTGTTTCTCCAGTTCTGGTTTAATATTTTATATCCACCATTTATCCGGTTTTTATACTAAGATATCCTTGGATATCTTATCGTGAATGTACGTAACTCATTCAAATATTTTAAGATATTAGATCATAAAGTTTCGAGCTTTAAGAGTGATATTAACACATATAATTTATAACACTGAAAGTATAGATGTTAAAAATTTATTCATTCACATTCTCAAGTTTTCTGCGACTGAGCCGGTTGGATGTCTTGGCTGTCATGACCCATATATCCACAGGAGTGACGTGGCAGCGGTCGTGGCGTTCTTCCCTACCATGCGCTACACCGAGATCAAACACTGGCATCGAACTATTGAACAATTTATGAGTAAGTGTTACCAACAGTATATCCACTGCACTGCTCGGCCTTAAAATGTGACAAACCATAGTACGCCGAAAAAAATATTTTCGCCCAAAAAATTTTGTCCTTCCAAAAGTGTTAA
Source organism: Procambarus clarkii (assembly GCF_040958095.1). Taxonomy (NCBI): domain Eukaryota; kingdom Metazoa; phylum Arthropoda; class Malacostraca; order Decapoda; family Cambaridae; genus Procambarus; species Procambarus clarkii. Next base: position 31,886,727 of record NC_091208.1, read on the forward strand.
ATACCTTTCCCCTGATCACATATATGTTGAAAAAATTTCACAACTGTACTTACTTTGACCGCAATGGTGTCTGGAATATGTCATGTGACGTCACGGCTTGGCTTGATGGTCGCCCGTGCCTTAGACTCCCGGAGGCCGTGCGGCAAAATCAACAAGTGCGAGTTGCCACAAATATTTTTTTGTTTATTTTTTTTGCACAATTTCAAATGCATTTATATTTTTTTCTGACTAATCCGATGCATATTGAACACATTTACAATATTCAAGCAGCAGAACATCCGTACTGTTGCAAGACACTGTGTTACAAGTATCACAGATGTGTCCATAAACATTGATTATATTTTCTACATTTGATGTTCAAATATATACATTTATAACTTACTAGCTGTACCCCGGCCACGCGTTGCTGTGGCTCAGCAACGCGTGTGCGTTGCTGAGCCGCAGCAACCTTCCCCTATCTCCTAATCCTCCACACCATTTCCCCCCTCCCCAGTCCCCTCGTCCTCCCAACCATTCCTCACTCCCTTGTCCCTTTTCCTCCCCTTCTTCCTCCACTCCAGCATCACCTCGTCCTCCTAACCATTCCCGACTCCACCATCCTCTCGTCCTCCCCACTATCTCCCCGTCCCTCGTCCCCTCGTCCTCCCTACCATTCCCCCCCCCCACTAACGTCCCCTCGTCCTTCCCAACATCCCCCACTCCCTCGTCTGATGATCAAATGATCTGATGTTCCCATCAGAAAATTGGGAACTTCAAAGGATCTGGGGCTAGATTCACGAAGAAGTTACGCAAACACTTAAGAGCCTGTACATCTTTTCTCAATTTTTGGCAGCTTTGTTTACAATTATTAAACAGTTAATGAGCTCCGAAGCACCAGGAGGCTGTTTATAACAATAACAACAGTTGATTGGCAAGTTTTCATACTTGTAAACTGTTTAATAAATGTAACCAAAACCATCAAAGATTGAGGAACGATGTACACGTTCCTAAGTACTTGCATAACTGCTTCATGAATCTGGCCCCAGATGTTCCCATCACTGAAATATAAGAAAAACAGCTCAAAAACGAAATGAAAAAAAAATAAAAAAAAAATAAACTATACTCACAAAATGAACGGTATGGTAAGCAACCAACCCGTTCTCGCACTTTCTTACAGTCATTATTGACTTATTAAATAAGTGCATATGTGACATACTAATTTATTGTGAATATTTTAGTTTACCTTGAAAAGTTTCATAGAAAACACCGACCTTACCTAACCTTCTTAGTATGTTAAGATAAGCAACTTATTGCTTCGTAATTACAATTATTACTTATCTATACCTATAATATAGGTATAGATTACAATTATTACTTAACCTATACCTATAATAGGTTAAGTAATAATTGTAATTATGAAGCAATAAGATGCTTATCTTAACATACTAAGAAGGTTAAGTAAGGTCGGTGTTTTCTATGAAGCTTTTCAAGGTAAACTAAAATATTCACAATAAATTAGTATGTCACATATGCATGTATTTAATAAGTCAATATTGACTATACGAAAGTGTGAGAATGGGTTGAAACAACACAGCTCAATTTCAAGGCAATGTCATAAAAATAATTAAATCAAAATTAAAATAAATCAAAATTTATGAAAATTCAATTTATCAATAAAATTAGAAACATTGAAATGGAACCGTAACATATTTAGTATAGCATGTGTTGGTCTTATGTGCAACAGATGGCGCTGTTTTTAAAAAATGCAAGTTTTTACCTGTCACAGGAGTGGCATCTATATAGTAGTTATATAAAAAGACGCACCTATTCGAATGCAATGATGTGTCAAAATTTCAAAGCAATCGGTAAAGAGGTTTCTAAGATTTCCCTCACATGAAAAACACATGTAAACCACAGTTTTTCAGAAAAAATCATGTTTTTTTTACGATCACAGACATGACATCTATATAGTATGTATATAGAAATCTGCTCGGATGCGAATGGAACGTTGTGTGAAAATTTCAAAGCAATCGGTGAAGAACTTTCGGAGATTAGCTGTTATGCACAAACGAACATTTCCATTTTTATTTATATAGCTTTACACACTGTACAGTATCACACACTATATACATCCCCTATCAACACATTTAGAACGGCATGAGTGTATGAGAATTAGTGAAGCAGTCGAAAGTGCATAGGGGAACTTAGCACTCAACTCACCAGGTTCAGATGGATCTTCGCTTGCGTTTCCTAAGTTGTGTGTTGTTGCAAACAACACAGGCACATTTCCCCTTGTCCCGTATGCTTGTGCCTGGCATATAACCAAGCCTGTGTACATCAAGGTGTTCTTTACTCATGAGTCTGTCAGGAACTGCGCGAGTGATTGTTGCTGGCACCCCACGTGTTGCAACACAGCCCTCCACCCTCTACTTTACAAGAAGTTGTGACACTAGAGCAACACTAAATGTATGTATTGAGGGACTCTTGCCAGATTTCACGAGATACATGTTGAACCAGTTCTGCACAGCAACCTCAATGAGGTGGAAAAAGAATTTCTTCGTCCACTTCACGGATAGTCGCATGCACTCGACAGCACCAGCCATCATGTCTCATTTATCAACTAGCCGGATATTTACATTGTAGATAATGACACAATCAGGTTTATACATTGGCACCTTGTTGCAAAGTTTACTTTCCTACTGTCCAACGTAGCAACAGTGTGAATAGTTGTTAACATATTCACCTCGCGTCTGTCCCTCCAGCTCACGGATAACATTTTATCACACTTTAGCAGCTGGCATTCACCCCTCTGCAATACCCATACCAAACACTGTCATTTCCCTCCTGTGGCCTTGAAAGTGCCACATACGGCGGTGTTGTAGTTACGGAGGAATCTGGTCAACAAGGGGCTGGTGTAGTAGTTGTCAGTGTACAGGATATGCCATTTGTTCAGCAATGGTTCCATGAGTCTTTTTCACGACACTACCTGGGAACCCGTGTGGATCTTGACCTTGTGTGTCAACGTCCGTACCTGAATACATTATCATGTCGATGACAATTCCAGTTTCGCAGTCACATAGCACGAAAAAATTAATCCAAACCGGTGCCTTTTTTTTATTTGTTATTTTTTATTTTAGCATGCAAGTATGCGTATAAATACAATAAAACGAGAACAAAACAAACAGAACACAAATCACAAATTACAAAATCACAGGAGCACAAAATTACAAAGACACTAAATACCAGCCTGAAGAGCCAACAACAAAAACACAACAATAAACACAAACACAACGCAATACAGTACATAAATAACACAGTACAAGACATGAGGGGTAACGTTAGTGTGACACGTAAGCATGCTCACAAATACAAGAAACCAAGAACAAAACAAACAGAACACAAATCACAATTTACAAAATAACAAAAGCACAAAAGTACACAAGTAAAATAAGTACACAAAAGACATAAAATACCGGCCTGAAGGGCCGACAACAAAAAGCACAAACATAATGCAAGACAGTACAAAAAAAAAGAACAGAACAATACATAGTACTCAAACCCGCACCCAACAACCTAACCATCGAAACAATGCAAAACAAGCCTACCGGCCCCGGAAAACACACACGGAGAGGCACCAATACATAATGACAATTAGAAGAAAGGAAACATAAAAACAAAACACATAAACAAAAAGAAATTAACAACGGCAATTCACGATAACGGGAACAAAAACAGGCATGGCCATACAAGCAGCCTGAAGAGCATGCAATCACGCCACAAACAAACACACACCGGAACTCACAGGAACCGGAAATATGGAGCACGCAGGAACCGGGGAAACAAACCCGGCCCACCCATACACACACACACGCAACCACACTCCACATTCACGGACACAAATGAGCACAACCACGCAACACATAGCAAACAAATAAATCACTTGAAAGGAGAACAAACCTCAATGGGAGGTGAATATTTCTTAGTGGATATTCATACAGAGGATATTTGTTCTTATAGACCTCCCATATTAAATACTGCATGTCGGAAAGGTAACGAATCCCCTGCTTCAGGGGGGTCCGCATAAACTCAGGCGGAAATGGCAGCTCCTGGAGCTGGTCGGAAGAAGTCGCATAACGAGGAGGGGAATGGCGAAACACCTTCTCCGTGGAAGCAGAAGGTACTGCGTACGTAGGCCAACGAGACGGTCCCGCCGCCGGATGCACAGGAGAAGAAGGCGAAGGCTGCCGAGGCGGTAACACCACGCCTGACACCGCAGGAGATGCAGAAGAGACGGCTGGAGACAAGAGAGGTGGCAAAACCGCCGCCGATGAAACAGGGCACGAGGCTCGGGGCACGGAACTCCCAGAGTGAGTAGCCTTTTTCAACACCACCACCTGATCACCACGCTCACCACGAACCTCATCAGGGGGAACCACCCTCCACGTAGAACCAGAACCATCCGATGCGGGTGACATACCCGAAGCAAGATCCACACACACCACACCAGAAGGACAGACCGAGACACTGTCACCGGCAGCTGCAGGCATATGGACCTCCGCCACCACCGAAGAATGCAACGCAACTGGAACCACGCCGCCGTCGATGGAAGATCCACAGTCGTCGAACTCTCCCACATCAGCCCAGGCAGAAGAAGAACGCCGGGAACGCTTAGGCACCAGCCGCACATCATCAGAGCCGGATGTCGACCCAGAAACCCGGGCAAACCGACGCTCTCCGCATGACGGCAGCATCCTTAACCACACAGGGCACCAGGTCGAGCACAGTGGGAGGCCCTACAGCCACCCCAACATCCAGCACAGCCTAGACACACGACTAGGGCACAGGGACAGGCACAACAGCTGAAGAACATAAAGACAGGGAAGCCGTGCAGAGGGCAGCCGGTAGAACCACGGAAACAACAAGCGCAACAGGAGACACAGGGGGTACTTCAGCAGCCAAAGAGTCATCCACATCTATAGCCACCGAAGCCTCCTCTACAGGAAGCGGCGGGAAGTCCTCCTCACGGAAGAGGTTGACAGGCGCGATGGCAGGCGCAGAGCACCCAACAGCCTGATGGCCCAAGAGGCCACAACGGTAACATGTACGAGGCTGGCGGGCGTAATACACCCTAATGTAACAACCCAGGAACTTCACTGAGGACGAAATGTCCGCCTGTAGCCTCATTCCCAGGGTGTGAATGTTTGACCGCGCACCCTTAAGCGTTCCCATGGAGAGCAGGTGCAACCGCACACTGACAACAGCTCCAAACTGGCCGAAGTAACACTGCAGCAGCCCCTCCGGGAATTCCAGGGGCGCCCCATGCACGCTAACATACACGATGGCACCATTCTGATCTGAGACAGTCACAGTGCCTGCACCTTCTGGCAGGGGCAAGGTCCGCCCCTCGTAACGACGCAAAAATGCCCGGTACATCTCCTCCATCATAAACTTGACAACCACCCTGCGAGCAGGCACCAGTTCAATGCCATAAACGTTCACCACAGGGACCCGCAGCATTTCACACAGCATGAGCCGCACCTCAGGATATCCAGCTCAAGCAGAAATCTAGAGGCCCCACAGACTGGGCATGCACAACAGGGGGGAGGCAACATGGCAGCGACACGTCAAGCAGCACCCTCCTTCTCGCAACTCCAGGCAACAACTGGTAGGGCAGACGAGCACGTCTACACCCCTTGGTGGCCAACGAAGCAATCCCTCCACCTGTGCTGCTTTGATAGAATGTACTACTTGAACGCCAGTCGTCCCTTGAAGAGGACTAGCGATACATCAATCACGACATTCTGTCCCAGTTCATCATTCTGTTCTTTTCGGGCTGTCTGGACCCTTCTTCGTTTCTCTTCCTTTAAACCCATATCTTCCATCATACCTGTATTTGAAGTACTGTTGACCTTGCTTTGTGTGATACCTCACTGGGGTCTTGTGAGTCAATACATATTCACCTGCCATCGTGGCGCCCACTTCCAACGATTCTATTTGTTAGTTTTTCTCAACACAGGTCTTGAAATTTTCGAACAAGCAATCTTTAAATTCTTCCATTAGTATAAGTTGCTCCAGCTGTTCTTTGCTGCTGATTTTCCTGGAATCACACCACTCAAAAAATAATTGTTCATTTATTCTAGCTAAAACTTTAAATGTATGTTCTGCAACTTTCTTAAGATTTCAAAATTTTTGTCTGTGCGCCTCTGGTACCAACTGATATGCATACAATACTACCCCTCTTTACTGCATCTTCATCACTTGAATCACTCACGGAAAACGTTGAGTAGGGAGTTTGGGCTTTTCCGGTTAACTCAAACTGAATCATAATTGCCCAATTTTCTTTAGGCCAGTCTAAAGATATGGCAACCTTTTCAAAAGCAGTAAAAATTTTGATACTTCTTTTTCATTAAACTTAGGCACCATCTTAAGGTTGCGGACTGGATCAAAACTACCACCATGACTATCACGAGTACCACCTAATCGAAACACTTCCAGCTTATGTTGCCTTTGTTCTCTTGTTTCTTCTCTTTCCTGCTCCTTTTCTTCTCACTCTCTCTTGTTCTCTTTCCAACCGTTTCAACTCTATTTCACGATTTATTTCCAGTTCCCTAAGTTTTACCTGTAGCATATCGACCATCAGTCTTACGTCCGATATGTCAATTCCAGCATCTTCCTCATCCCCCTTCACTATTTCAAATCTTACTACGCATTGCCCCATCACTTTTCACGTTAAATCTACCTTCAAATAGTACAATTTAGACAAAATTTCTACTCTCCTATGCTTGTCTGACACTTCCAGTACTAAGTATGAACATTTCAGCAAGTGTTCTGGATTCATCAAGCACTTGACCTACTTGAGACAAGTGGGTCTGTTCAGGACGTCCTGAACCTCGTCAATCGACCCGACAGTCGGTTTAGCTGCAATATCGAGTAATAATAAATACAACAATTAACAACAATTATCCTAAATATCTACCCTAAAATTATCTTAAACAAATCACTGCACCACCAAGGCCACTGGAGGCTCTTGACAAGAGGAAAGGATCCCGATGGGGATTCCATTAATGTTACGAACTCCTCTGTAACCGGATTCATTTAAATTCTACGACTCTTCTCAAGTCCAGAGATCCTAGCTTGGAAATGCAGTGTAATGTTTAAGGTAAGAAATGAAATTGCACTTAAAAATATAACTTATTATTATCTACAACTACTAGTATTTACAATTCTCTGACAAGATCGTCCAGTGCATCACTAGCCCTCACGCCAACTAGCTTCAAGGATGACAAACACTATGTAAGTTCCTCTGACGCACAATACTAGCCTTCACGCTAGCTGCAGTTACAGTGACGTCTTCAAGCACTCCACTATCCTGCTCACTAGTTTGCTAAAACAGTGAAGTCTTCCGGCGCTCCACTAGCTCAGTCGCTAGCATGCTTCATCAATGACGGTTTCTAACACTCCACTAGCCCTCTGGCTAGTACACTCCAACGGTGAAGTCCTCAGTGCTCCACTATCCCTCTGGCTAGCACACTCCAACAGTGAAGTCTTCCAACACTCCACTAGCCCTCTGGCTAGTACACTCCAACAGTGAAGTCTTGCAACACTCCACTAGCCCTCTGGCTAGTACACTCCAAGAGTGAAGTCTTCCAACACTCCACTAGCCCTCTGGCTAGTACACTCCAACAGTGAAGTCTTGCAACACTCCACTAGCCCTCTGGCTAGTACACTCCAACAGTGAAGTCTTCCAACACTCCACTAGCCCTCTGGCTAGTACACTCCAACAGTGAAGTCTTGCAACACTCCACTAGCCCTCTGGCTAGTACACTCCAACAGTGAAGTCTTGCAACACTCCACTAGCCCTCTGGCTAGTACACTCCAACAGTGAAGTCTTCCAACACTCCACTAGCCCTCTGGCTAGCACACTCCAACAGTGAAGTCTTGCAACACTCCACTAGCCCTCTGGCTAGTACACTCCAACAGTGAAGTCTTCCAACACTCCACTAGCCCTCTGGCTAGTACACTCCAACAGTGAAGTCTTCTAACACTCCACTAACCCTCTGGCTAGTACACTCCAACGGTGAAGTCCTCAGTGCTCCACTATCCCTCTGGCTAGCACACTCCAACAGTGAAGTCTTCCAACACTCCACTATCCCTCTGGCTAGTACACTCCAACAGTGAAGTCTTCTAACACTCCACTAGCCCTCTGGCTAGTACACTCCAACGGTGAAGTCCTCAGTGCTCCACTATCCCTCTGGCTAGCACACTCCAACAGTGAAGTCTTCCAACACTCCACTATCCCTCTGGCTAGTACACTCCAACAGTGAAGTCTTCCAACACTCCACTATCCCTCTGGCTAGTACACTCCAACAGTGAAGTCTTCCAACACTCCACTATCCCTCTGGCTAGTACACTCCAACAGTGAAGTCTTCCAACACTCCACTATCCCTCTGGCTAATACACTCCAACAGTGAAGTCTTCCAACACTCCACTATCCCTCTGGCTAGTACACTCCAACAGTGAAGTCTTCCAACACTCCACTAGCCCTCTGGCTAGTACACTCCCGCAGAGGTGTCCCAAGGTCAACCTGTGTCGACATTGAACAATAGAATAAATACTTAAAATATTTAATATAACAAAACTTAACAAATTTACTTTAATTTTACAAAAAAAAAAATTAATGACTAAAACTCCTTAACCTCTTGGCTTTACATAAGCAAAGAAAAATATACACAAGTGATTCACGTTAATAATAATAATGGTGAATGCTCAACCATCACTCGTCATAATCAGGTCAAGGTGAAGGGAGATGCACGAGCTAATGAGAGCACCAGAATGGTTTCTACCTGCCCAGCTGATTGATAGATTGATAAAGATTAGGCCACCCAAGATGTGGCACGGGCATGAATAGCGTGTAACTGCTCGGCCCGATTGATTGATTGATTGATAAAGATTAAGCCACCCAAGAGGTGGCACGGGCATGCTGCTAAGCCTGTTATTGTTTAAGATTCAGCTTCTAGGAACAAAAAGTTTCAAGTAGCACGGGCTATGGCGAGCCCGTAGTGAACTTACCTGGCACAGGAGCGGGGCTGTAACTGAGGTCTGCTCAGCCGATTGATTGATGAAGATTAAGCCACCCAAAAGGTGGCACGGGCATGAATAGCCCGTAAGTGTTTTTTATTTTTATTTTTACATGCAAGCATGCAAGGTAAAGACAATAAATACAATAAAATATCACAGAAAACAAAACAAACAAAATAAGAAGCCAACGGCCAGAAGGCCTGACAGCACAGGGCAACAATTAGCAAAAATGGAAGAACGCCTGAGAAACACAGCATACATCAAGACAAAATATAAAACAATAACAATAACAAACAAGTAAATAATGTAAGCAAATAAATAAAACTTAGGAACAATATAAAACAAAACAAACAAGCACCAGCCGGAAGGACCGACAACAAAACACATCATAATGTATAAAATGAAACATAACACAAGACAATGCACACACAAACAAACCATAAATATAAACAAAAGGAAAAATAAAAATAAAATACAATACAAGATGGTAATACATGAAGAGAATACACAGGGGAAAGTGACAACACAAATTCAAATACATAAAGAAGAACACACTCAGTAAAACACCGGCCCCTCCACAAACAAAGGGAGAGGCAAGGCACTGAAGACAGTAGGGCAAACAAAGCGCCAGAGGGGCTCACAATACTACAAATAGAAAAAAAAACAGGGAATCAGCGGACATACTTGCCCGGGAACAAGACTCGTGGGAACCGCACATTGAACGCTTCCCAACGTAACCACCCCCAAGGGTCTCGTTCACCCACCGGGGATGCCATGTCATCCGGAACCCTAGCAACAAACACCCGCAAGCAGGGGACCCAAATGGTATCACTTCTGATGCGAGTAACTGCCACAATCCCCCACATCATGGGAACACCCCCACCATGAAATTCCCCTGGCTCGTCATTCAGCAGTAACTCAGCAATTGGCGACCAGTGACCCGGCGGCATCACCGACGCCGGCAACATGTTCCCCAGGTCCCCAACACGGACCCTCACAGGAGGGGGCCAGACATAAGACACCACCACCGGGGCACCAGCGGCCACGGGCACACCACCAGATGACTGCAGGGAACCAGGGCGGTGCGCATCCTTCCGTAATGTCACAACCAGGCCACGCCCAGCACCAGCAACCACACCATCCCTGGGAGCGGAAGCCACCACCTCCCACTGCGGAGAGTCCCCAGGCGGAGAAGGAACAGAAGGCACCCCCGAGACCCGGGCACCAGCATCAGCAGGCACATGAACCTCTGCCACCACCAACCGTGGAGACAGCGACACATCCGGTTCATCACTGTCAACTCCCAAGGACCCACAGTCACCGAATTCCCCAACATCGGCCTAGGCAGACGACGAACACCTGGAACGCTTGGACTCTGGCCGGAGATCGTCAGAGCCAGAAGCGAACCCAGAAACACGGGTCCCACCAGCCGGACGAACCGACGCCCGACGCAGAACGGCAGCAGCCTCCACCACAGGGGGAACCGGCCCACACACAACAGGAGGCTCCGCAGCCACCCCAGCACCCAGCACATCCGGGACCCGAGACGCGAACACAGGGCCAGGCGCAGCAGTTGAAGACGAGGGAGAAGGCGGTGGCGCGTCACAGCGATCACCAGGAAGGCCTTCAGGAGCAGCGGAGACAGCGACAGGAGCACGTAGACCATCCGACGGCACTGCAAGACCCGGAGGAGAGTCTGCAACAACCTGAGGAACGTTCGGCGATGTATGGGGAGCCGCATCTGCTAACTGAACGCTCACCTCCTCATCCCCGGAGACCTCCTCCAGAGGGAGTGGTTGGAAATCCTCTTCCCGGAACAAGTTGACCAGAGCAACTGGTTCCACAGTGCATCCGGCAGCCTGATGCCCCAACATGCCACACCGGAAACAAGTACAGGGTTGCCGGGCATAATACACCCGCACATAGTACCCTAAAAGTCGGACAGAGGTTGGAATGTCCGACCTCAGGCGCATCCCGAGGGTACAAATGTTCGTCTTCACTCCCGCATATTTTCCAGAAGATAGCTTGTGCATCCTCACACTGACGACGGAGCCAAATCTCTGGAAGAAACGCCGAAGAAGGGACTCAGGGAATTCCATGGGGGCCCCATGGACGCTCACATTACGTCACGGCACCACTCCGATCAGATATGGCCACAGAACCAGTGCCATCCAACAACTTCAAGGTACTGCCCTCGTACCGCCGGAGAAAGTCACGGTACACCTCCTCACCCACAAACTTGATGATCACCCGGCGAGCAGTCACCAGCTCAACCCCGTAGATCTCCACCACCGGGACATGTAGCACGTCACACATGACCTGCTCTACGAGAGGATACCCGGCACGGCAGGTAAACTCCAACCCCACGGAGTTTACCCTCACGACAGCGGGAAGATGGCCGCTCATCGCAAAAGCGCCACGTCAACACCTGGCAGGGCCAGCAGGGACACCAACACCCCCTTCCGGTGAAAACAGCAACCGCCCCAAACTGCCGGAGCGGTCAGACGACACGTCCTCACCCTACAGCAGATCAGGTTGGACTCGTAGCCCATAAGTGGTGGCCCTTTTGAGCCATCACCAGTATCAATAGATGATACTGGAGATCTGTGGAGGTGCGACTGCACCCTGCATGACGGGAGATGTCTCCCATCCTGCTCAGCCCTCCTGCCTGGGCTTATATACAGGGTGATGATGTCAGACTGGTGGAGTGGCAAGGTCTAATACAGGGTGCCGGCAGAGTAACGATTGTTAACGAGTATTGATTAAGAGCCGGTGAGCCGCAGGTGGGCGGCTCTCGTGGAAGGTCAGGCGGTGGGGGGGAGGTAGAGGAGAGATTGGGCAACATGTTTTGGAACAAATTTGTGGCAATTCTTGATGTTGAAGGGAGCATGCTCATGACCAGACCACACACTAGAAGGTGAAGGGACGACGACGTTTCGGTCCGTCCTGGACCATTCTCAAGTCGATTCGACTTGAGAATGGTCCAGGACGGACCGAAACGTCGTCGTCCCTTCACCTTCTAGTGTGTGGTCTGGTCAACATACTTTAGCCACGTTATTGTGACTCATCGCGAGCATGCTGATATTGAAGACTAAAGGTGGGGACAGAATCCACTGCTATGCAGGGGATAACTGTAACAATATATATATATAACGCTTATATTCGTCGAGCCCTTACCCACTACTCTGAAAGGAGCAATGTGAATAGGGACTTTGAAAGAATTACTCAAGTGTTGGTGAACAATGGATATAACAACACAAAAATAAACACTACTATAAGACGTATCAGATACTGTACTAGGACCGATGGTACAATCCTGAATCTAGAACAGAAACCACAACACCTCCAATAAAATTATCTTACAAATCAATCATGCACAGTGAACATAAAAAAATAAAAGAATAATGAGAGACATAATCCGTAAAGAAGTAAAAAGCATAACTCCTAACCAAAACATAGACCTAATCATACTTTATAAAACAAAGAAGACTACCGACCTGCTTATTAAAAGCAGTCCGAAGCCGACGGACAACTCTTTACAGCAGTCAAACGTAATATTATGTACACTTTCCCTCACGAAGGATGTAGACTTCAGTCTAAGTACATAGGTACTTAGATTGGTACTTGGATTGCTTGCCTCGTCGACCAAGCTGACGAGACACTTAACCTGTCATCTTCAATCAGGTACCCCCAGAAATCACATGAGACTAGTCAATGACATCACCCTAACAAGAGAGATGTTGAATAAAAACACTTGTATGACAAAACACTTGACAAAACCCAAGATATAAGAAGATTACAAATTCTCGAAGCAATCTATATAAAAATAGAACAACCCACCATCAATACCCAAGTTACTGAACTATTCTCTCTATCCACCATGAGAGTAAGAACAAGACCAAAACGCAAAGATGCCAACATAGAAGACACTTCTCAACACGTCACATCCATTACTCCTGATTAATCTTTGTATGTGCTCTGTACCCTCTTTTTCGCCTTATTCTTCACATTTTTACGCCTTGCTCTTTACTCCTTTATGCCTTATTCTTCACCAATTGGTATTTGTCTGCGCCTGACCTCTCTATGGTATAAATCCAATATACCCTGTACATTCCCATGCTGCCTCATCGACAAAGAGGTCAAAGGCAACCTGCTCTGCTGGACCAAAAACTGTCTCATAAACAGAGAAGCAAGAGTAAAACTTCATGGCACAGTCTCTGAATACAAAAGACATGAAAATGGTACACCGCAAGGAGGTATTCTCAACCCCCTTTTCTTCAACTGTTTAATGGAAAAAATAATGAGGTTGAAACTCCCACATCACTGCAGGCTGCTAAACTTCGCAGACGACTTTGTCATCATCATAAAAGGAAGGGATGCGGCGCGCCTTGCACCCAAATGCTTAGACTGCGTAGTGAAGAGGCAAAGGAGATTGGCATCAAATTCAACCCCTCAAAGACAAAAGCCATGCCCATAAAAATAGCGAAGCCCAACATCCAATTCACAGTACAGGGTCAACCAATTGAATGGGTGGACACTTATCAGTATCTAGAAATAATCCTGGACACACATAAATTTTAATGCCGAGGTCACAGAGAAAGAACTGCGGCCCGGACTGCAATCTTCAGGTAGCTAACTTCCGTCTCTGGAGGACCCAATTTGTAAGTCCTTTGCACATAGTAAGTACAGGCAATCAGATCAGTGATTTTTTTTGGCATGGATATTCCTGCGCGGGCAGATCAGTGATCGACTATGCCGCACCTGCACTCACGAGCCTATCACAACAACAGTGGAAAAAGCTTGAAGTTGCAAAAAACAATGCTATGAGAGTTGCCCTGGGAGCTCCGATGTGGACCAGGCTTGAAACTCTAAGACTGGAAACGGGTTTGCCCTCTCTTCAAGAATGAATATCTCAAAGAACAGCAACGGTTATCAGTAAGATCATTATTTCCCCTGATCTAGTCCCAGTACGCCAGGCCTTGGTGGTTGGACTTGGCCAAAACGGAAACTCTTGGGCTGCCAGAGCGGGAAATGTCCTAAACAGACTACAATTAAAAGGCATGGTTCTTGATAGAGGGGGTGATCAACCACACCCAAACTACACTTGTTCCCCACCGTGGGAGGAGCCTACCTTCAAAATAGTAATAGATAGTCTCCTGATGAAAAAGGCTGTTTATGATACAACAATCCTAAAGCGCATAATAAAAAGCCAATGTGCAACATTGCAGTAGCAGGAGCCACCCACATCTTCACAGACGGGTCAATGGACACACAATGTGAGAGTGCTGGTGCTGATCTTTGCACGGACAGTAAACAGGCATATTGGAGACTGGGAGGACTAGTATCATTAACCCAAACTGAGGGTTAATGATACTAGTCACAACAGGCATTCGCATATGTGACTGCACAAAACACTCAAAATGCAATCATACACACAGACTCAAATGCTGCACTTCAAATATTAGGAAAAAAGCAGTGGAAAGACAACGTGGAAATAATTACCACCATTTTGTATCTTGGAGCAGTCGCTAAAGGCAAAAGAATCAACATAACCCTAAACTGGATCCCATCCCATGTTGTAATACCATTAAATGAGAAAACTCATGAAATTGCTAAATTGGCAACTCGTTATTCAGTGATACATAAATGAATCCAACCCAGCCTAGAGTACATAAAAAACATCATCACCAAAAAAACTCTCACATCTCAACAAAGCCTACCTACACCAGAGAGTAGCTGAAGATTCGCCCTCTGCAATATGGTAACTTCTGGCAACCAAATTAGAAAGGTTAAATATCCAAAAAGGAATCCACAGCGAAATAGCAGTTATGTGATATTTAGACTACGTCGAGGTTACAGATGCAACTGGGAGATTGGTGAACCCCGACAGAGAGAAAGCATCTTCTGCCAAACATTCACAGAAAAGCCACTACTTCACTTCACTACCAACGACCTTAGAAGAGCTTTAAGAGTCCCTGACTCTTGCAGTAACCACCCTGAAGCCATCAACATTGCCACTCTTTTGGTTAAAAAAAGGTGTCCAGCAGCTGGACACCCTCATAAATACTATTAATTAAGCAGTATCCTCCCCCGCGATAGCAGCCTGACGATTAAATGCGACCTCAGCACACTGTATAGATTTATTGAACAAAAATTTACCACTTATGGGCTATTCATGCTCATGTCACCTCTTGAGTGGCTTAATCTTCATCAATCAAGCAATCTACATTCCCTACAGTCTACATTACATCACTTGAAAATGAACCATGTTGGTTCGAAACGTTGTGTAAATTTATAATAAGTGTAATACATTCTACAGTTATTTATTTATTTTTCTTCACTTCGAACGAAGATGACTTTTGGAGAAATTGTCTTCCAATTAAACCATGATGCAAGAGCACTAGTCAAAGGGATAGAACGAATTTTGATTGTGAGAGATTTCCAGATGAGGTATTGGAATAGAGTTTTTTTGTGCCAGAGATAGGTGGAACAGGTTAAGGGTTTGCTATCCGGGAGCAGGGATTGGTGACATTGTTAGCAACATGATTGATGTTATAGCTGAAAATGGGAACAAACCCATTATTTGTATCAGTGCCGGTGGAAATGATGTTGGATGAGTTAGGAGTGAGGAACTGATACAGAGGTTTAAGACAACCAATAGAATTAGTTAGGAGCAAGGGAGGAATCTCGATCATATGTGGCATTCTTCCAAGAAAGGGAGTTGTAAATTAATGGTTGTCAAGGGCACTTGGTGTCAATTGCCGATTGGACAAATATTACAAATCATGTGCAATATCATTCATAGATAACTGGGAACACTTCTATGGAAAAAATTACATGTATGCTCGGGATGGGATGCATCTTTCTAGGGTTGGGTTTTTACTGTTGCGAACTCTTTCGAACCAGTGGAGGGAGGGTTTTGTTTGGGTTTAAACTGTTAGTGGATAGTGGTATGGGAATTGATATGGAGAACGGAGATAATAAAAGTACGTGTTTGTTGGAGAAACAAATTAGTAAAATGATCAGGGAAGGAGTGGAGCCTCAAAATAACAATACACTTAGGGCATATTACACTAACAGTAGGAGTCAAAGAACCAAAATTAACGATTTAAATGCTCTTGTCTGCACAGAAAAGAATAGATATTATTGCACTTACCGAAACATGGATGAGTGTAGAAAATAGAGAACTATTAGTTAAATATCAAATATATGTATTTAAACTATTTCACACAGATTGACATATTAGACGAGGAGGGGGAAGTAGCTATATATGTTAGGGAAAATTTGAAATGTAGTCTCAAAGTGGGAACCAAAACTGAGCCACATACAGAAACTATTTGACTGGAATTAAACGAAAAAGCAAATAATCTTACAATAGGAGTTATTTACAGGTTACCAAACTTAGACAGGGTGGAAGCAAAGCATCTCTGGGATGAAATATCTAGAGCATCTAGGTCTAGCAGTATTTGTGTCATAGGTGACTTTAATTTTAGTGGAATAAACTGGTTTAACAGAACTGGGAATAATGAAGCAGAAGATTTTCTAGAATTAATTGACGGTTGCCTTCTTATGCAACACATTAATTTAAGGTACCAACACGGGAAAATGATATTTTAGACTTAGTATTAACTAACAGGGAAACACAAATTAATGAATTCGAAATAGGAAGTTAGCTGGGGAACAGTGATCACAAAGAAATCAGATTTAGTATAGAATGGGATAGATTTGTAGGGGAAAATTCTGTTAAATGATCAGATTTTTGAAAAGCTGATTTTAATAGCCTAAGAATTTTTTTTTGATTGAAATAGATTGGAAAGTCTTAAGCATGGGTGGTGGATCGGTTTTGTAGCGAGACGTGAGCCCAGCGATGGGTGATGTAGAAAGGGATTTCGATGTGGATTCAAAAAATAGCTTATTTAAACATATTCTAAGCAAAGCACAGGAACGTAGTATACCATACAAATTGAATAGATCGAATACTAATGAGCCAAATGGTTAACAAAGGATCTGAAGAACCTTATAGGTAGAAAGAGAGCATGCTATCAAAGGATTATGAATGGGGAAGTCAGTTTAGAAGAGGAATTCGTACAACTGGTTAGAAATGTTAAAAAAGAGATAAGGAGGGCAAAAAGAAACTATGAAGTTCGCATAGTAGGGCAAGCAAAGACAAATGCTTCCTTCACACACACATGGGGAATGTTTGTGTGAAAAGTGAAGGGGGAGTGTGTGTGTGAAAAGTGATGGGGAGTGTGTGTGTGTGTGAAAAGTGAAGGGGGAGTGTGTGTGTGAAAAGTGAAGGGGGAGTGTGTGTGTGTGAAAAATGAAGGGGGAGTGTGTGTGTGAAAAGTGATGGGGAGTGTGTGTGTGTGTGAAAAGTGAAGGGGGAGTGTGTGTGTGAAAAGTGAAGGGGGAGTGTGTGTGTGTGAAAAATGAAGGGGGAGTGTGTGTGTGTGAAAAGTGATGGGGAGTGTGTGTGTGTGAAAAGTGAAGGGGGAGTGTGTGTGTGAAAAGTGATGGGGAGTGTGTGTGTGTGAAAAGTGATGGGGAGTGTGCGTGTGAAGAGTGATGGGATGTGTGTGAAGAGCCATGAGCCCTCATGGTTCCTACTGATTATCTCACTGTTATAACCGTTATAACCCATTATTACCATGACAATAGGAGACTGTTCCACCTGTTATGACCTGGATAAAGCTCTGATGATAGCGACACCCTGGATAAAGCTCTGATGATACAGACACCCTGGATAAAGCTCTGGTGATACAGACACCATGGATAAAGCTCTGGTGATACAGACACCCTGGATAAAGCTCTGGTGATACAGACACCCTGGATAAAGCTCTGGTGATACAGACACCCTGGATAAAGCTCTGGTGATACATGTGGGAAAAACCTGCTGGGATTGATATAAGAGGAGACTACCAGGGACTTGTACTGAACTAAATTAAAAATTTACTGTCTGCAAATTAATTCAACTAAAATCTCTAGCTAGGGTTGTAAATCCTAACTCCTCTTTTCCTAATGACAGATTGTGGGCTGTAAGGGACAGGTGGGGTGAATGAATTAGTTGATAGAAGTTCCAGTCCACCTGTAGACAGGGATCTCACATCAGCGTGTATTTTATACAAGGATAAGATTTAATAAATTCAGTTGTATGACTGAACACTGGCTCTGTTTAAATCAGGGATTTAAACATACATAGTCTAACCTAGCACCATAACTATTAACAGCCAATATGTACTTATACTATAAACAACAAATTTAATTGTAAAAGTATAATAAATGACCTTAAATGTAGTCTAAATACTGTTAACTAAGTACTAGACTAGAAATTATATTCAATTAAATGAACTTAAATGATAACTTAAAAAATAACTAAGCAAGCAATTGATAACTTAATTTATATATTCAAGTATATATGCAATGTATTTATTCAATTTATGATACAGTTAGCTTGACTGAATCTCTTCCAACACTATGGACACTTATGAGGTTCTTTACTTATTGCGGCTGAATTCTTTTCTGACACAATGGACACTCACGAGTCTAGTGCTGGATAAGATTCACAGCTACACTACAATTTTAATAAACGTACTGAAAAATGAGGTGTTGCCTCGCTTTTTAACCAACAGACAGATTTATAGGATATCAAAGTCACACAAGCATACAATTGGCCAATCATATACCAAATAACCTTCAAAATACTTCTCTGCCAGTCGGGGTGCCTTGTCTGACAAGGTGCCAGACCGATTAACTCTCTCTTGTTGAGTTTGGGCACGATTTTGTCACAGCGTTGCTGTATGATGATCTGGTAGCGTTGCTACGTGATTGTCCCTGCAGTTGCAGAAGATTGATAGTTGATAAAGATTAGGAATGAAGGTGGTGGAAACCGTGTCACTGATCTCCACTATACACTCTTATTTTATATAAATGTTCTAGGATTTTCCTTGTAGATATTGTCCAGGTACTCCCCCAGTTCTAGAGAGTGTTCACTGGTGATAAAGATATTAGATAAGGTATCCTTGAGCTGGTAATGTTCGCTAAGGATCCGTCACTTGTTCACTCAGTTGTAAACAAACAGGAAGTGCCTTGGGCTCTGTCTAGGTGGGCGCTTCACTTCCCCCCATCGCCCTGCCATGCTCTCTGTGCACAGTAGCCTTCTATGAATATTGATTGATTATTTTTACAGTCTAGACTTATGATTGAGATAAGATGTGATTATAATATAATTAGATATAGGATATAAAGATTATTAGTAGTACTTGATAGCACCACTGATTCTTATGAAGAATTCAATTTTTAATCTCTACCGGAAGCGATCAATGTTCCAATAGTTTTTTAATTTACAAATCCTTCTAGAAGCTTCTGGATCCTTGAGAGATCATGCACAAAGTCACGTAGGCATCAAAAGGGCCCTGTTGCGTACGTGTTCATGGTGACATTGTCATCTAGGATCAAGCTATATAATGAATCTATAATGATTCTAATATGATTTTGATACGGTTTAGATATGATTTTGATATGATATAGAAATGATATAGAAATTATACATTTCTTAGATGATTATTAGATATGGTGGGTAAAAATTTCCCACAATACAGACACCCTGGATAAAGCTCGTCTGGTGTCTTTACTCATGTGTCAACACAGACGTGTTAAATTATCTTCTAAATTTTCCATCTTATTTGGATAATTACTAAATGATACTTGAATTATTTATTATTGTTATCCATAATGTAGAGATGTAAATACAATACTTAGATCTTTGTACACGTTTATCTTGGACTTCATTGGTCATTAAAAATGTACAGAAGTAGAGAAATTATCAGGAGAAAGTACAAAGCTAACATGGCTATTTTTGTTTTTTGTTTTTGAGATAAATACAAGAGTTGTTACATTCTTGTACAGCCACTAGTATGCGTAGCGTGTCGGGCAGGTCCCTGGAATACGATCCCCGCCGCGAAGAATCGTTGTTACAACCAAGTACACATTTTACTGTTGAGTTAAACAGAGGCTACAGTTAAGGAATTGCGCCCAGTAAATCCTCCCCGGCCAGGATACGAACCCATGACATAGCGCTCGCGGAACGCCAGGCGAGTGTCTTACCACTACACCACGGAGACTGTAAATATAGCTTAACAAAATACACAAAGAAAAAATAAAAGTAATTATGGAAAATATATTCTGCCTGAGTCAGTAAGGTAACAGGTGTTAACAACAGAAAAATAGACAATAGCTAACTGACCAGTTGGAAAGAATATATATCAGTAACCAGGCAGCAACCTTGCAAGCTTAATTGGTAGTAATACTGGTGCACTCAATAATTATTGGCAACACTGTAGTACTAATTAATGAGATAATTAAGAAGCCAGCTTAATTATTTTAAACTTCCTTTCTTCACTACCAGCATTAAACGGATTACTCTCAAATAATAACGTATTTGTCTCCAAAGTCAGACGTAGATATATAAGCACACTTAATAAGGGATCAAATTCCAAATGTTGTGGATCCTCTCTCATATTGGCCTGCAGGAACATGATAAAGTTGGCGCCAATTACTAAGACTGCAATAAATAATGTTGAACATAAGCTTCATCTATCTCATAGATGCATTAAAAATGCCATCAGACGAGCGCTCTTGGATGAGTTTGAAGAAAGCAAAATAATGCACACAGGAACTAGCAGATCCACTGTTTATCACTGTGAGATATGTTGAACAACTCATCTCTATGTAGCAAGTGACAACCTCACTAGACTAACAGTTCTCGTCACAGCTCCTACACAACTTTCGTCCCTCCAATCCTCTCCCTCTTTCCTACCATCCCACACTGTCTCTCTCCCTCTGTAACACCTCCCTAGACCCCCCCCCTCCCACACACACCTCGCAGTTTTTTCACACACTTTGCCTCACAGGTTTAATAGATTTATATGACCAAGCAACAAAAATTAGGCAAGAAAGAGAAGAGTAGGCAGACTGCATTTTCTTGGATTGTCTGAAAGCCCTTGACACAGTACCTCACAAAAGGCTGTTACAAAAGTTGGAGCAACAGGCATGAGTAAAAGGGAAGGTGCTCCAGTGGATAAGGGAGTATCTAAGCAACAGGAAACAGCGAGTAACTGTGAGGGGGGAGACATGAGAGTGGCGAGATGTCACCAGCGGAGACCCACAGGGAACTGAACTTGGACCCCATCCTGTTTCTAATATATGTAAACGATTTTCCAGAGGGTATAGACTCATTCCTCTCAATCTTTGTTGATGATGCAAAAATTATGAGAGGAATCAAGACAGATGAAGATAGACAGAGACTACAGGACGACCTGGACGAACTGGAGGAATGGTCTAGAAAATGGCTACTAAGGTTCAACTCAGAAAAGTGTAAAGTAATGAAATTAGGCGAAGGGAGTAGAAGACTGAACACAAGGTATTCACCTAGTTGTGCGTGCGGGGGTTGAGCTCTGCTCTATTGGCCCGCCTCTCAACTGTCAATCAATCAACTGTTACTAACTACTAACTAACTTCCCCCCCCCCCCCAGGATGCAGCCCGTAACAGCTGTCTAACTCGCAGGTACGTATTTACTGCTAGGTAACAGGTGCATCAGGGTGAAAGAAACTCTGCCCATTTGTTTCTACCGGCCCCGGGAATCGAACCCCGGTCCACATGACTTCGTATCAAGCGTGCTGTCCACTCAGCCACCAGCCCCTGTGTAGCAGGTGGCTACACAGGGGCCTCCGGCTAGTACTAAGTAGCCCAGATAGTACCATTTGGGAGGTGAAGTCCTGCAAGAGTCTAAATAGAGAGAAAGATCTGGGGGTTGATATCACACCGAACCTGTCCCCAGAGGCCCACATCAAAAGGATATCATCAGCGGCACATGAAAGACTGGTAAACATAAGAACTGCCTTTAGAAACTTGTGTAAGGAATCGTTCAGGACCCTGTATACCACTTATGTCAGACCAATCCTTGAATATGCAACTCTAGCTTGGAGTCCATACCTAGTTAAACACAAGACAAAGTTAGAGAAGATTCAGCGGTATGCCACCAAACTTGTCCCGGAACTGAGAGGTATGAGCTACGAGGAAAGGCTAGCGGAGCTGAACCTCACGTCCCTGGAAAACAGAAGAGTAAGGGGAGACATGATAACCACCTACAAAATTCTCAGGGGATTTGACAGGGTGAACAAAGACAAACTCTTTAGCACGGGTGGAACACGAACAAAGGGACACAGATGGACACTTAGTACCCAAATGAGCCACAGAGACATTAAAAACAAATTTTTTCAGTGTCTTAGTAGTTTACAAATGGAATGCACTTGGAAGTGACGTGGTGGAGGCAGACTCCATACACAGATTCAAATGTAGACATGATAGTGCCTAGTAGTGTTATGACCCCATGTAGCCTGGGTGAAACGAGTTATTCTGCCTTCTGGGCCTGATTGAGAGGTCAGAGGAAAGATGTATGTGTTAAATATATAATAAACGTCAGTGAATAATTAGCAAATATGAGCAGAGGAAGAGCATTTAAATAAGTGACATGAATTGACATGTCGATACTTTGGTGACATGGCGTGAGGCTAGCAGGCCGTCATGACCTTACTTGAGTCACAGCAGTCGTCAGAGAGGGTTGTACTTTGTTGATCTCCTGGCAGTAGGAAGAACTCTAACTGTGTGCTCCTTCAAGAGGAGGGAATAAAACAAGCGTTTATGTGTGAAGCCTGTTGGGCCACTTAATGCACTCAAGTCAGAAGCAGAAGACCTGTGAGACCATCATAAAGAAACTTTGTCGGATGTCTTAGAGGACGATATTTGGGAGCCGCAGCTGAGTGCCCTCGAGGTACAAATTCTGTAGTTTGTGTGGGAGAACTGCAACGTTTGTGTGGGAGAACTGCAACGTTTGTGTGGGAGAACTGCAACGTTTGTGTGGGAGAACTGCAACGTTTGTGTGGGAGAACTGCAACGTTTGTGTGGGAGAACTGCAACGTTTGTGTGGGAGAACTGCAACGTTTGTGCGGGAGAACTGCAACGTTTGTGTGGGAGAACTGCAACGTTTGTGCGGGAGAACTGCAACGTTTGTGCGGGAGAACTGCAACGTTTGTGCGGGAGAACTGCAACGTTTGTGTGGGAGAACTGCAACGTTTGTGCGGGAGAACTGCAACGTTTGTGCGGGAGAACTGCAACGTTTGTGCGGGAGAACTGCAACGTTTGTGCGGGAGAACTGCAACGTTTGTGTGGGAGAACTGTAACGTTTGTGTGGGAGAACTGCAACGTTTGTGTGGGAGAACTGTAACGTTTGTGTGGGAGAACTGCAACGTTTGTATGGGAGAACTGCAACGTTTGTGCGGGAGAACTGCAACGTTTGTGCGGGAGAACTGCAACGTTTGTGTGGGAGAACTGTAACGTTTGTGTGGGAGAACTGCAACGTTTGTGTGGGAGAACTGTAACGTTTGTGTGGGAGAACTGCAACGTTTGTATGGGAGAACTGCAACGTTTGTGCGGGAGAACTGCAACGTTTGTGCGGGAGAACTGCAACGTTTGTGCGGGAGAACTGCAACGTTTGTGCGGGAGAAGTTAGTGAGAGAACTTCGTATCAGAGGAGGAATATGAGCTGAACAGCAAGATGGTGCAGGACTTCAAGTTGAAGAGTGGAACTTCTGAAACACTGTGAATCTTAGAGTAGTGAAGGGAGCTACACCTCGTTTGTGTGAAGCGTTTGGAGAGAGCTTCACTGACATTGAAGGAGGACTTCATGTGCAGGTGATTGGAGGAGCTGCAGGAGTACCTTACACGATGTTTTGAGGACCCAGATGATGATTGTAGTAGGGGACCTCGAGTAATGGAACAGAGGAAACATAGACCTTGAGGTTTAAGGGAGTGCTTGATTGCGTTTTGGCATGAAAGGCGCAGTGCAAGCTTAGAGTTTGATTTTTTGTAGAGTAGGAAATATGTGAAAATATTTATTGTGCCATGTATTGTAGCCTAAAGCAGTGAAAGGGGCAGAAGGCTGTAGACTGAAGTTTAAGCAGCAGCCTGATACAGTTATAGGTTGGAGACATAAGGCGATATTGGAGTGTTATCAGTTGGTAGCAGCCTAAGAGGTCGTATTGTTTTATAACTCTTTCTGTATGTATATTGTGTATGTTTAATTGTATAAAATGTTATATTTGTTAGCTGACTTTTGCTCTCGTCCTGGTGAGGCTTCCTGGCTAGAGAGAGAGAGAGAGAAAGACGCGGCTATAACTTGGATAATAGTGGACTATAACTAACTAAGGGGGATTGAGAGATCATCCCACAGTAAGGAGAGTGCAGGGAGTCACAGCGGCTCGAGAGTGGGTGTGTGTACTCATGACAACTAGGCAGTGTGAACCGTTCCCTTGAATAAAGGTGACGCTGTACCCCTCTCCCAGAACCAGACGTTTACCAAGGTGATCTCCCAAATAATTGCAAGCACTCCAGTGTCCATTGCTGGTTGATCGACGGTAGCAGGAGTGTGGCTGCCGAGGTCGGTTGTTTGTTCTGTCAGGGAGTGGTTGGAGTCTCTGTTCGATGGTAAGCTAGTATCAGGTTGGTTCTAATAGCAAAGTTTATGGTATGTAAAGAAACCCCCCAACCCCAACCCCCTCCTGATAGTAGACTCAAGAATCTGTACACCAGTTGATTGACGGTTGAGAGGCGGGACCAAAGAGGCTAAGTTCAACGCCCGCAAGCACAACTAGGTGAGTACAACTTGGCTACAGGTACGTCTGGCAGTCTGTACAGGGATCTAGATGAAGTAAAGTTATGTATTAACAAAAGACCTACCATCAATGTATCATAATTAATTCTAATGAAAGAAATGTCTGTAACTAACTGACATGATAATTATATGGTGTGTATTTGTAGATGTAATTGTTAATGTAAAAATCTCCACTGAGATTTGATTTAGACCTTTTATGCCTTGTGTAATTCTTTTGTGCGCTACCGCACACAGGATGAGTATAGGGTGAGCAATAAACTAACCGGTTGGGAAATTAGAGTCAATTTATTAGGGCTTTAAGGATTTTACAAGGAATATAACAAGGACAGAAGCATTTATGCAAATTATTATGTGTAAGGCAGGAAGGTTATTACAAAGGACAGAAGACATAGGACATGTGTTCTGGTCTTCTAGTTAGAGAAGACAAAGGCCTTTAACCTGTAACACTTGTATGAGATTTACACGCTGTAGTTACATCTGTATGACTAAAGTTTCCCGTGCAGGTGAACTGGGCGGCTACACCGGCGTCTTCCTCGGCTGCTCCTTCATCACCTTGATCGAGATGTTCGTCTTCGGTGTGCTCTTCTGCACGGTCATCGTCAGCAACATCAGAGCCAGACTCTGGGGCAGTGTAGATCCATCTCCATCAATGTTCCCTTAATAAATGGAATAACTTCTTCCAGACCAGTATGGTTACACAGGGAGACGATAGCAACACTTCCAGACATGTATGGATGCACCAGAAGACACCAGCAACACTTCCAGAGTGTACGGATACGCCAGAAGAAGCCAGCAAGACCTCCAGACTGTGCGGATACACCAGAGGAGGGCAGCAACACTTCTAGACTGTACGGATACACCAGAGGAGGCCAGCAACAATTCCAGACATGTACGGTGTTATCACCTCCGCTTGGTAACCTGGCTCGTGCCTGCCACAGGAATACTTTTTACTCAGGCATAGTACATTTACTACCCTCAGGAGTATGGCCCCCATAATCCCTATGATAAAAATATGCATTTGGTACCAGGAGGTATTGAAGGGAGGGATACAAACACAAATATAAAATGTAACGTATAATAACATAATTTTATATCTGACACAAATTATAATAGGCTCAATGATCACAATGATATATATATATATATATATATATATATATATATATATATATATATATATATATATATATATATATATATATATATATATATATATATATATATTATTAAATATGACCGAAAAAGTAAGATTAATAATTCTAACACGAATTTTCTCAATCTTTCGTACATTATGCTTCACTGTTGGAGGTAAATCAAAAATCACTTCTCCAAAATTCATTTTTATTTCTAGTCTGACGCGACACGGGCGCGTTTCGTAAAACTTATTACATTTTCAAAGACTTCACAAATACACAACTGATTAGAACTTGCGTTTCCCTGATTTTATATCTACATTTGAGTGAGGTGGGAAGGGTGATGTGGCATTACATTTGAGTGAGGTGGGAAGGATGATGTGGCATTAACACAAGACAGAACACTAGAGGATATTAATAGGGTATTAAAAGTATCAACACAAGACAGAACAGAAACAATGGGTATTGAATAGAAGTGTTTGTAGAAAGCCTATTGGTCCATATTTCTTGATGCTTCTATATTGGAGCGGAGTCTTGAGGTGGGTAGAATATAGTTGTGCAATAATTGGCTGTTGATTGCTGGTGTTGACTTCTTGATGTGTAGTGCCTCGCAAACGTCAAGCCGCCTGCTATCGCTGTATCTATCGATGATTTCTGTGTTGTTTACTAGGATTTCTCTGGCGATGGTTTGGTTATGGGAAGAGATTATATGTTCCTTAATGGAGCCCTGTTGTTTATGCATCGTTAAACGCCTAGAAAGAGATGTTGTCGTCTTGCCTATATACTGGGTTTTTTGGAGCTTACAGTCCCCAAGTGGGCATTTGAAGGCATAGACGACGTTAGTCTCTTTTAAAGCGTTCTGTTTCGTGTCTGGAGAGTTTCTCATGAGTAGGCTGGCCGTTTTTCTGGTTTTATAGTAAATCGTCAGTTGTATCCTCTGATTTTTGTCTGTAGGGATAACGTTTCTATTAACAATATCTTTCAGGACCCTTTCCTCTGTTTTATGAGCTGTGGAAAAGAAGTTCCTGTAAAATAGTCTAATAGGGGGTATAGGTGTTGTGTTAGTTGTCTCTTCGGAGGTTGCATGGCTTTTCACTTTCCTTCTTATGATGTCTTCGATGAAACCATTGGAGAAGCCGTTATTGACTAGAACCTGCCTTACCCTACAGAGTTCTTCGTCGACTTGCTTCCATTCTGAGCTGTGGCTGAGAGCACGGTCGACGTATGCGTTAACAACACTCCTCTTGTACCTGTCAGGGCAGTCGCTGTTGGCATTTAGGCACATTCCTATGTTTGTTTCCTTTGTGTAGACTGCAGTGTGGAAACCTCCGCCCTTTTCCATGACTGTTACATCTAGAAAAGGCAGCTTCCCATCCTTTTCCGTCTCGTAAGTGAAACGCAGCACGGAACTCTGCTCAAATGCCTCCTTCAGCTCCTGCAGATGTCTGACATCAGGTACCTGTGTAAAAATGTCGTCAACATACCTGCAGTATATGGCCGGTTTCAAGTTCATGTCGACTAAGACTTTTTGCTCGATGGTACCCATGTAGAAGTTTGCAAACAGGACACCTAGGGGAGAACCCATGGCGACCCCATCTACTTGCTTATACATGTGCCCATCCGGGCTCAAGAAGGGTGCCTCTTTAGTACAAGCTTGGAGTAGTTTCCTCAGAATACTTTCTGGCATGTCAAGAGGAGTACAGGCTGGATCACGATACACTCTGTCGGCTATCATTCCGATTGTCTCGTCCACAGGTACGTTGGTAAACAGCGATTCTACGTCCAACGAGGCTCTTATCCCTGTGGCCCGTGCGCCCCGCAGTAAGTCCACAAATTCCTTTGGAGACTTCAGGCTGAAGGCGCAAGGAACATAAGGAGTCAGCAGGCCGTTGAGTCGCTTCGCCAATCTGTACGTGGGTGTGGGTATCTGGCTAATGATTGGCCGAAGTGGGTTTCCAGGCTTGTGCGTCTTGACATTTCCATACGCATATCCAGGTTTATATTCCCCAATGATCTTTGGCAGGTGGAGTCCGGATTTCTTGGCGTTCACAGTTTCGATCAGTTTGTTGACCTTTGCTTTTAATTCGGCTGTAGTGTCCTTCGTTACCCTTTGGAACTTAGTTTGGTCAGAGAGTATGGTGTTCATTTTCGCCAGATATTCGTCTTTTTTAAGAATGACATATATTGGCGACTTGTCACCTCTCCTGACAACTATCTCCTTGTTCTCACGAAGGCTTTTAGCTGCCGCTCTAAGCTCGGGGGACAGTATGGTGCTTCTGTAGTTGCCTCGATTCTTTCCTCCTTCTGCAATAAGTTCTGCTTGTAAGGTATCTTTGGTAGTGACCTTCTTTTGTGTCTCGAGGTCGAATATGTCGTCCAACAGAATTTCCAACTCCACTTTCCGGGCCATTTCACTCGGTCTGGACATAACATGACAGTTTATGCCCAGATGCCCGTACCTGTGGACGAGACAATCGGAATGATAGCCGACAGAGTGTATCGTGATCCAGCCTGTACTCCTCTTGACATGCCAGAAAGTATTCTGAGGAAACTACTCCAAGCTTGTACTAAAGAGGCACCCTTCTTGAGCCCGGATGGGCACATGTATAAGAAAGTAGATGGGGTCGCCATGGGTTCTCCCCTAGGTGTCCTGTTTGCAAACTTCTACATGGGTACCATCGAGCAAAAAGTCTTAGTCGACATGAACTTGAAACCGGCCATATACTGCAGGTATGTTGACGACATTTTTACACAGGTACCTGATGTCAGACATCTGCAGGAGCTGAAGGAGGCATTTGAGCAGAGTTCCGTGCTGCGTTTCACTTACGAGACGGAAAAGGATGGGAAGCTGCCTTTTCTAGATGTAACAGTCATGGAAAAGGGCGGAGGTTTCCACACTGCAGTCTACACAAAGGAAACAAACATAGGAATGTGCCTAAATGCCAACAGCGACTGCCCTGACAGGTACAAGAGGAGTGTTGTTAACGCATACGTCGACCGTGCTCTCAGCCACAGCTCAGAATGGAAGCAAGTCGACGAAGAACTCTGTAGGGTAAGGCAGGTTCTAGTCAATAACGGCTTCTCCAATGGTTTCATCGAAGACATCATAAGAAGGAAAGTGAAAAGCCATGCAACCTCCGAAGAGACAACTAACACAACACCTATACCCCCTATTAGACTATTTTACAGGAACTTCTTTTCCACAGCTCATAAAACAGAGGAAAGGGTCCTGAAAGATATTGTTAATAGAAACGTTATCCCTACAGACAAAAATCAGAGGATACAACTGACGATTTACTATAAAACCAGAAAAACGGCCAGCCTACTCATGAGAAACTCTCCAGACACGAAACAGAACGCTTTAAAAGAGACTAACGTCGTCTATGCCTTCAAATGCCCACTTGGGGACTGTAAGCTCCAAAAAACCCAGTATATAGGCAAGACAACAACATCTCTTTCTAGGCGTTTAACGATGCATAAACAACAGGGCTCCATTAAGGAACATATAATCTCTTCCCATAACCAAACCATCGCCAGAGAAATCCTAGTAAACAACACAGAAATCATCGATAGATACAGCGATAGCAGGCGGCTTGACGTTTGCGAGGCACTACACATCAAGAAGTCAACACCAGCAATCAACAGCCAATTATTGCACAACTATATTCTACCCACCTCAAGACTCCGCTCCAATATAGAAGCATCAAGAAATATGGACCAATAGGCTTTCTACAAACACTTCTATTCAATACCCATTGTTTCTGTTCTGTCTTGTGTTGATACTTTTAATACCCTATTAATATCCTCTAGTGTTCTGTCTTGTGTTAATGCCACATCATCCTTCCCACCTCACTCAAATGTAATGCCACATCACCCTTCCCACCTCACTCAAATGTAGATATAAAA
This sequence comes from Procambarus clarkii, assembly GCF_040958095.1. Taxonomy (NCBI): domain Eukaryota; kingdom Metazoa; phylum Arthropoda; class Malacostraca; order Decapoda; family Cambaridae; genus Procambarus; species Procambarus clarkii. The sequence continues at coordinate 31,916,551 of NC_091208.1, forward strand.
TCAGGGAAACGCAAGTTCTAATCAGTTGTGTATTTGTGAAGTCTTTGAAAATGTAATAAGTTTTACGAAACGCGCCCGTGTCGCGTCAGACTAGAAATAAAAATGAATTTTGGAGAAGTGATTTTTGATTTACCTCCAACAGTGAAGCATAATGTACGAAAGATTGAGAAAATTCGTGTTAGAATTATTAATCTTACTTTTTCGGTCATATTTAATAATATATGTCTACAGGAAAGACTGCTACCAAAATATACTAATATATATATATATATATATATATATATATATATATATATATATATATATATATATATATATATATATATATATATATATATATATATATATATATATATATATATATATATATATGACAATGTCAGACCACGGAGGAAAAATGAAACAGGAAATTTCCTTAAGTACTTTCGTATATTAAATACATCTTCAGAAGGTCCTTCTGAAGATGTATTTAATATACGAAAGTACTTAAGGAAATTTCCTGTTTCATTTTTCCTCCGTGGTCTGATATTGTCACATTCTTAATCACGTGTTTATTTTCGTGATATACACACATATATATATATATATATATATATATATATTGTGACGGTAAAGCGTTGGTGTTCGGCTGTTTCAAAAGCTAGGGGCAGGGCCTCGTCACATAATAGAAAAAAAAGAGAAAAGCTGGAGCTTTCGTCTGTGGTAAGGTAATGGGAAGACACACAAAACACAAGTAAATTAACAATGAAATTTTAATTACTCTAGAAAAACAAGACATGAATAAAGTTAATCACATAAAAATATGAAAGACAAGTCAACAAACAAAATATGAATAATCACTGGCAAATGAAAAGTTACGTTAAGACAAGTGAGTTACAGTGATAGCAAAATAAAATATTAGTGATGCTGGAATACCGGCTTCGAGCTGCCACCTCCCTTAGTACACGAAAGCCAAGGCTTAGTCTACCAGCGAGAGATGTCAACTGCTTGGAGCACTGAGATATTCTGACAATATTATCGCACTGCAGCCCAAACGTCAACTTGTGGCGGAGGCGGAGGGCAGGTGCGACGGGACACCAGCCAATGAGCGACAGGCAGACAAAGGATGAGCAGTTTGCTGGTTACGGTGGCTGGTAGCAGGTGTCACTGTGTGCTGGGTACGATTTGCTCTCTGGGCAAAACGTTTGGCGATACTTGGTGGGCGTATCTTCTATATTATCTTGTATATTGACGTACTTTGTAGGGAAGAGCAGGCTCAATCTCTCTTGAAAGAGATTATCGTCACAATATATATATATATATATATATATATATATATATATATATATATATATATATATATATATATATATATATATATATATATATATGTCGTACCTAGTAGCCAGAACTCACTTCTCAGCCTACTATTCAAGGCCCGATTTGCCTAATAAGCCAAGTTTTCCTGAATTAATATTTTTACTATAATTTTTTTCTTATGAAATGATAAAGCTTCCCTTTTCACTATGTATGAGGTCAATTTATTTTTATTGGAGTTAAAATTAACGTAGATATATGACCGAACCTAACCAACCCTACCTAACCTAACCTAACCTATATTTATAGGTAAGGTTAGGTTAGGTAGCCAAAAAAAGCTAGGTTAGGTTAGGTTAGGTAGGTTAGGTAGACGAAAAAACATTAATTCATGAAAACTTGGCTTATTAGGCAAATCGGGCCTTGTATAGTAGGCTGAGAAGTGAGTTCTGGCTACTAGGTACGACATATATATATATATATATATATATATATATATATATATATATATATATATATATATGACAATGTCAGACCACGGAGGACTGCATACATACATCCTTTCACTGCATACATTATTATAATATGTACGACGAGCTTTGTTACGACAAACTTCCAAAAAATTCAGTGGGTAACAAAGCTTAAGACCAATCGAATCAATATTCTTAAATTCTTCATCTAAGAATTCTGGACTCACAACTCGAAGAGCTCTTAGATACATTGAAGAAAAAATTGACTTTTTTACATTGTATTTATGCCCTGAAAAATAATGAACATAAGATAAATTGTTCGTAGGTTTTCTGTAAACACTAAACTTTAATGAAGAGTTTTCCCTATGAATAAGCACATCTAAGAATGGCAAACATTTATCAATTTCAGTCTCCATAGTAAATTTTATGGAGGTGACTTGGTCATTAAGTTTGGCTACAAATTCGTCTGTGTTTACATCTGAAGGCCAAATACACAAGATATCATCAACATATCTAAACCAAGGAATGATTCCAGGAGTTATTTTTGAAACGAATTTCTTTTCAAAGAATTCCATGTACAGGTTTGAGAGCAATTCCATTGCTCTCAAACCTGTACATGGAATTCTTTGAAAAGAAATTCGTTTCAAAAATAACTCCTGGAATCATTCCTTGGTTTAGATATGTTGATGATATCTTGTGTATTTGGCCTTCAGATGTAAACACAGACGAATTTGTAGCCAAACTTAATGACCAAGTCACCTCCATAAAATTTACTATGGAGACTGAAATTGATAAATGTTTGCCATTCTTAGATGTGCTTATTCATAGGGAAAACTCTTCATTAAAGTTTAGTGTTTACAGAAAACCTACGAACAATTTATCTTATGTTCATTATTTTTCAGGGCATAAATACAATGTAAAAAAGTCAATTTTTTCTTCAATGTATCTAAGAGCTCTTCGAGTTGTGAGTCCAGAATTCTTAGATGAAGAATTTAAGAATATTGATTCGATTGGTCTTAAGCTTTGTTACCCACTGAATTTTTTGGAAGTTTGTCGTAACAAAGCTCGTCGTACATATTATAATAATGTATGCAGTGAAAGGATTCGCCCAAAGAATGTGTTATGTTTACCATATTTCTCTGGGTTTGAGAATATTGTCAAGGCCTTGAAACTTTTTAATATAGATGTAATGTTTAGCTACGAAAACACTGTTGGTAAGCTATTAGTAAGGAACAGCCCTCGTAGTGATAATTGCGTCATTTATAAAATACCTTGTAAGGAATGTAATAAGTTCTATGTCGGGCAAACATCTAAAGATTTAAAATGTAGAATATCGCAACATAAATACTCTGTAAAACATGGCCAATTGTCTAATGCTTTGTTTGTGCATTTGTCAGAAAAAGCTCACCAAATTGATTGGGAGAGTGCTTCTTCAATAACAAATTGTAAAAGCACCTATAACAGAAACATAATTGAATCTGCTTTGATACAGATCACCAAAGAAAGTAATTTGAATATTAGCAGTGGTCTATATAACTTAGATCCATTTCTAATAGATCAGCTAAAGGGCGATTTAAGTAGAATCATTGAAAAACATTTGTCTCACTAATTTATTGTATATATTTACTTCTTTATGTTATAATTACCTATATATTATGCTTGTATGTCTGCTGTATCAGATGGGCCATTGTGCTACATCGGATGTGCCAATTGGGTGCATCTGATGGGCCAATGGGCCTTCTGCGTTGTCCAAATATTGTACCTCACCTTACTTCACCACTCCTTCCTGCCTATTTATACCCATCACTCGATCTGTAAAATGACCTTCTGAAGATGTATTTAATATACGAAAGTACTTAAGGAAATTTCCTGTTTCATTTTTCCTCCGTGGTCTGACATTGTCACATTCTTAATCACGTGTTTATTTTCGTGATATACACACATATATATATATATATATATATATATATATATATATATATATATATATATATATATATATATATATATATATATATATATATATATATATATATATATATATATATATATATATATATTTATATATATATATATATATATATATATATATATATATATATATATATATATATATGTCGTACCTAGTAGCCAGAACGCACTTATCAGCCTAATATGCAAGGCCCGATTTGCCTAATAAGCCAAGTTTTTATGAATTAATGTTTTTTCGTTTACCTAACCTACCTAACCTAACCTAACCTAGCTTTTTCGGCTACCTAACCGAACCTAACCTATAAAGATAGGTTAGGTTAGGTTAGGTAGGGATGGTTAGGTTTAGTCATATATCTACGTTAATTTTAACTCCAATAAAAAAATATTGACCTCATACATAATGAAATCGGTAGCTTTATCATTTCATACGAAAAAAAATAGAGAAAATTTATTAATTCAAGAAAACTTGGCTTATTAGGCAAATCGGGCCTTGCATAGTAGGCTGACAAGTGCGTTCTGGCTATTAGGTACGACATATATATATATATATATATATATATATGTCGTACCTAGTAGCCAGAACTCACTTCTCAGCCTACTATGCAAGGCCCGATTTGCCTAATAAGCCAAGTTTTCATGAATTAATGTTTTTTCGTCTACCTAACCTACCTAACCTAACCTAACCTAGCTTTTTTTGGCTACCTAACCTAACCTTACCTATATATATAGGATAGGTTAGGTTAGGTAGGGTTGGTTAGGTTCGGTCATATATCTACGTTAATTTTAACTCCAATAAAAAAAAATTGACCTCATACATAGTGAAAAGGGTTGCTTTATCATTTCATAAGAAAAAAATTATAGTAAATATATTAATTCAGGAAAACTTGGCTTATTAGGCAAATCGGGCCTTGAATAATAGGCTGAGAAGTGAGTTCTGGCTACTAGGTACGACATATATATATATATATATATATATATATATATATATATATATATATATATATATATATATATATATATATATATATATATATATATATATATATATATATATATATATATATATATATATATATATATATATATTTGTCAAGCCGCCTGCTATCGCTGTATCTATCGATGATTTCTGTGTTGTTTGTTAAGACTTCTCTTAACAAACTGTTAAGACTAGAGAAGTCTTCTCTTAACAAACTTCTCTTCTTGTTAAGACTTCTCTTAACAAACTGTTAAGACTAGAGAAGTCTTAACAAACAACACAGAAATCATCTATAGATACAGCGATAGCAGGCGTCTTGACATCTGCGAGGCCCTACACATCAAAATGTCAACACCAGCAATCAACAACCAATTAATGCACAACTATATTCTACCCACTTCAAGACTCCGTACCAATATAGAAGCATCAAGAGGAAGTATGGGCCAATAGGCCCTTTGCAATTACTTCCATTCTTCCCTCTCATTTATCCAATTTATACCCATTGTACCGTGTTCTGTCTTGTGATGGTCAAAAGTTTGCTTCCCTCATCCAAAACTGTTGCAACATATCACCTCACCCAAATACGAGTATATAAGACAAGCTGTTCAATGTTAGCATTAAGTAAAACTCTGTTTATTGTTTTCATATATATATATATATATATATATATATATATATATATATATATATATATATATATATATATATATATATATATATATGTCGTACCTAATAGCCAGAACGCACTTCTCAGCCTACTATTCAAGGCCCGATTTGCCTAATAAGCCAAGTTTTCATGAATTAATGTTTTTTCGTCTACCTAACCTACCTAACCTAACCTAACCTAGCTTTTTTTGGCTACCTAACCTAACCTTACCTATAAATATAGGTTAGGTTAGGTTAGGTAGGGTTTGTTAGGTTCGGTCATATATCTACGTTAATTTTAACTCCAATAAAAAAAAATTGACCTCATACATAGAGAAAAGGGTTGCTTTATCATTTCATAAGAAAAAAATTATAGTAAATATATTAATTCAGGAAAACTTGGCTTATTAGGCAAATCGGGCCTTGAATAGTAGGCTGAGAAGTGAGTTCTGGCTATTAGGTACGACACATATATATATATATATATATATATGTCGTACCTAGTAGCCAGAACTCACTTTTTGGCCTACTATTCAAGGCCCGATTTGCCTAATAAGCCAAGTTTTCCTGAATTAATATATTTTTTCTATTTTTTTTCTTATGAAATGATAAAGCTACCCATTTCATTATTTATGAGGTCAATTTTTTTTATTGGAGTTAAAATTAACGTAGATATATGACCAAACCTAACCAACCCTACCTAACCTAACCTAACCTATCTTTATAGGTTAGGTTTGGTTAGGTAGCCAAAAAAGTTAGGTTAGGTTAGGTTAGGTAGGTTAGGTAGTCGAAAAACAATTAATTCATGAAAACTTGGCTTATTAGGCAAATCGGGCCTTGCATAGTAGGCTGAGAAGTGCGTTCTGGCTACTAGGTACGACATATATATATATATATATATATATATATATATATGTCGTACCTAGTAGCCAGAACTCACTTCTCAGCCTACTATGCAAGGCCCAATTTGCCTAATAAGCCAAGTTTTCATGAACTAATTGTTTTTCGACTACCTAACCTACCTAACCTAACCTAACCTAACTTTTTCGGCTACCTAACCGAACCTAACCTATAAGGATAGGTTAGGTTAGGTTAGGTAGGGTTGGTTAGGTTTGGTCATATATCTACGTTAATTTTAACTCCAATAAAAAAAAGCGACCTCATACATAATGAAATGGGTAGCTTTTTCATTTAATAAGAAAAAAATTAGGGAAAATATATTAATTCATGAAAACTTGGCTTATTAGGCAAATCGGGCCTTGCATAGTAGGCTGAAAAGTGCGTTCTGGCTACTAGGTACGACATATATATATATATATATATATATATATATATATATATATATATATATATATATATATATATATATATATATATGTCGTACCTAGTAGCCAGAACACACTTCTCAGCCTACTATGCAAGGCCCGATTTGCCTAATAAGCCAAGTTTTCCTGAATTAATATATTTTCTCTAATTTTTTTCTTATGAAATGATAAAGCTACCCATTTCATTATGTATGATGCTAATTTTTTTTTATTGGAGTTAAAATTAACGTAGATATATGACCGAACCTAACCAACACTACCTAACCTAACCTAACCTATCTTTATAGGTTAGGTTAGGTTAGGTAGCCGAAAAAGGTAGGTTAGGTTCGGTTAGGTAGGTTAGGTTGTCGAAAAACAATTAATTCATGAAAACTTGGCTTATTAGGCAAATCGGGCCTTGAATAGTAGGCTGAGAAGTGCGTTCTGGCTACTAGGTACGACATATATATATATATATATATATATATATATATATATATATATATATATATATATATATATATATATATATATATATATATATATATATATATATATATATATATATCGTACCTAGTAGCCAGAACGCACTTCTCAGCCTACTATGCAAGGCCCGATTTGCCTAATAAGCCAAGTTTTCATGAAATTATGTTTTTTCGACAACCTAACCTAACCTAACATTTTAGGCTACCTAACCTAACCTAACCTATAAAGATAGGTTAGGTTAGGTTAGGTAGGGTTGGTTAGGTTCGGTCATATATCTACGTTAATTTTAACTCCAATAAAAAAATTGACCTCATACATAATGAAATGGGTTGCTTTATCGTTTCATAAGAAAAAAATTTGAGAAAATATATTTATTCATGAAAACTTGGCTTATTAGGCAAATTGGGCCTTGCATAGTAGGCTGAGAATTGCGTTCTGGCTACTAGCTACGACATATATATATATATATATATATATATATATATATATATATATATATATATATATATATATATATATATATATATATTAGTATATTTTGGTAGCAGTCTTTCCTGTAGACATATATTATTAAATATGACCGAAAAAGTAAGATTAATAATTCTAACACGAATTTTCTCAATCTTTCGTACATTACGCTTCACTGTTGGAGGTAAATCAAAAATCACTTCTCCAAAATTCATTTTTATTTCTAGTCTGACGCGACACGGGCGCGTTTCGTAAAACTTATTACATTTTCAAAGACTTCACAAATACACAACTGATTAGAACTTACGTATCTCCGATTTTATATCTACATTTGAGTGAGGTGGGAGGGGTGATGTGGCATTAACACAAGACAGAACAAGAGGGGATATTAATAGGGTATTAAAAGTATCAACACAAGACAGAACAGAAACAATGGGTATTGAATAGAAGTGTTTGTAGAAAGCCTATTGGTCCATATTTCTTGATGCTTCTATATTGGAGCGGAGTCTTGAGGTGGCACCTCAAAACAGGCACCTCAAGACTCCGCCCCAATATAGAAGCATCAAGAAATATGGACCAATAGGCTTTCTACAAACACTTCTATTCAATACCCATTGTTTCTGTTCTGTCTTGTGTTGATACTTTTAATACCCTATTAAATTAATATCCCCTCTTGTTCTGTCTTGTGTTAATGCCACATCACCCCTCCCACCTCACTCAAATGTAGATATAAAATCGGAGATACGTAAGTTCTAATCAGTTGTGTATTTGTGAAGTCTTTGAAAATGTAATAAGTTTTACGAAACGCGCCCGTGTCGCGTCAGACTAGAAATAAAAATGAATTTTGGAGAAGTGATTTTTGATTTACCTCCAACAGTGAAGCGTAATGTACGAAAGATTGAGAAAATTCGTGTTAGAATTATTAATCTTACTTTTTCGGTCATATTTAATAATATATATATATATATATATATATATATATATATATATATATATATATATATATATATATATATATATATATATATATATATTAATATGAACATGGAGGTTCGAAACGTTGTGCAAATTATATAAATAAGTGTAATACACTCTATAGTAAATCACTTCTTTTCTTCACCTCAAAAGTACGAAAATGAGTTTTGGAGAACTCCTATTTCAATTAAGCCCTAATGCTAAGAAAATAGTTAGAGGGATAGAAGCCCTAAACCAGAAAATAATAAACACAGAATATGCGGTCCTATTCAATGAAACATGTTTGAAAGAAAACCTGCTGCCAGTATACACCAATATATTAATATATATATATATATATATATATATATATATATATATATATATATATATATATATATATATATATATATATATATATGTGTGTGTGTATATCACGAAAATAAACACGTGATTAAGAATGTGACAATGTCAGACCACGGAGGAAAATGAAACAGGAATTTCCTTAAGTACTTTCGTATATTAAATACATCTTCAGAAGGAATGATTTTACAGATCGAGTGATGGGTATAAATAGGCAGGAGTGAGTGGTGAAGTAAGGTGAGGTACAATACTTGGACAACGCAGACGGCCCATTGGCCCATCAGATGCACCCAATTGGCCCATCCGATGTAGCCCAATGGCCCATCTGATACAGCAGACATACAAGCACAATACATAGGTAATTATAACATAAAGAGGTAAATATATACAATGAATTAGTGAGACAAATGTTTTCCAATGATCCTACTTAAAATCTTCCCTACTTCCCACTTCCAACCAGTTATCCTACCAGAATATCCCACCAGGATCCTACTTCCCACCAGCTACTGACGTGGTGAAGCTCACCTCAAGGCTCCTCTGGTACTTCCTCAGAGCTACCACCCCGGCAAACACACACTCCAATTACACACACTACTATCGAAAGTAACCACTATCCAAACAGACACAATCACACTAATATAATGTTTCATACACTCTAATAATATAACTAAAAGTATAAACATTCTTAATTGGCTTAAACATTTGTCTTTTAAACAGGCAGTGACAGCTGGCAACCCAACCCCCCGATTAATGTTCTCCCTGCCCATGCACAGGTATTAGACACGATCATTTCTCGTTCACCTAACAGGCCAGCCATGACACTCATCATACAGTATACAGTATAATACAACATACAGTACTATCATACATTCTAATATATTACCAAATACATTTATATTATCAACGTATATGCAAATCTCTCTCACGTAAATGCTATCATCTGTGATGGGTGTATAAAGTATATTCACTGTGAGAGCCAGGTAGTCATAATCATTACCTGGGTCATAACATACGGATGCACCAGAAGAGGCCAGCAACACTTCCAGGTATATACGGATGCACCAGAAGAGGCCAGCAACACTTCCAGGCATATACGGATGCACCAGAAGAGGCCAGCAACACTTCCAGGCATATACGGATGCACCAGAAGAGGCCAGCAACACTTCCAGACATATACGGATCCACCGGAAGAGGCCAGCAGCACTTCCAGGCATATACGGATGCACCAGAAGAGGCCAGGAGAATTTCCAGAACTGGACACAGCATAAGAAGCCGTCACCTACCAGCTAGTAAAAGAATCATTTGCTGCAATCGTTAGGAAACCATACTAAAAAAAATGCATAAATATATTAACCTATTTAGGCCCCATTGGACAAATATAGTTCAAGTTCAAACAGCAAAGTTAAAATAAAAATTTTCATTGACACATAGGTTAAGAAACCACTTTCTTTTTCAGCATGGTCTCCAGCTCAGTCAATACTCTTTATCAATCACAAAACTCATGCCTGGATTATGTCTGAGGAAAGTAGTTTTAATTGCAGGCTGACGTGATACATTCCTGAACTACTTGTCGAACCCCGATATCAGACTGGTCATCGGACTTATCTAACTGGTCCGAAAAGATGATGGTTAAACTGATCCAACAAGGCTTGTTATACCACTTCAAAATGGGGGAGCTTAATGTTATTCATTTGTACACTATTGCAGTATTGTAAAAATAAACAGGGTACTTTCATGTCAACAATTGATGTAATTGATCGTAATTGCAGGCATGGCTTGTAAGCATTTAGCAGTAAGTTGCACTGTTAACACAGAGTTCTTCTTCATGTAACTCTTAGAAAACACCATTGTTATTCTATATATATATATATATATATATATATATATATATATATATATATATATATATATATATATATATATATATATATATATATATATATATATATATATTAGTATATTTTGGTAGCAGTCTTTCCTGTAGACATATTTTATTAAATATGACCGAAAAAGTAAGATTAATAATTCTAACACGAATTTTCTCAATCTTTCGTACATTATGCTTCACTATTGGAGGTAAATCAAAAATCACTTCTCCAAAATTCTCAGCCACAGCTCAGAATGGAAGCAAGTCGACGAAGAACTCTGTAGGGTAAGGCAGGTTCTAGTCAATAACGGCTTCTCCAATGGTTTCATCGAAGACATCATAAGAAGGAAAGTGAAAAGCCATGCAACCTCCGAAGAGACAACTAACACAACACCTATACCCCCTATTAGACTATTTTACAGGAACTTCTTTTCCACAGCTCATAAAACAGAGGAAAGGGTCCTGAAAGATATTGTTAATAGAAACGTTATCCCTACAGACAAAAATCAGAGGATACAACTGACGATTTACTATAAAACCAGAAAAACGGCCAGCCTACTCATGAGAAACTCTCCAGACACGAAACAGAACGCTTTAAAAGAGACTAACGTCGTCTATGCCTTCAAAAGCCCACTTGGGGACTGTAAGCTCCAAAAAACCCAGTATATAGGCAAGACAACAACATCTCTTTCTAGGCGTTTAACGATGCATAAACAACAGGGCTCCATTAAGGAACATATAATCTCTTCCCATAACCAAACCATCGCCAGAGAAATCCTAGTAAACAACACAGAAATCATCGATAGATACAGCGATAGCAGGCGGCTCGACGTTTGCGAGGCACTACACATCAAGAAGTCAACACCAGCAATCAACAGCCAATTATTGCACAACTATATTCTACCCACCTCAAGACTCCGCTCCAATATAGAAGCATCAAGAAATATGGACCAATAGGCTTTCTACAAACACTTCTATTCAATATCCATTGTTTCGTGTTCTGTCTTGTGTTGATACTTTTAATACCCTATTAATATCCTCTAATGCCACATCATCCTTCCCACCTTACTCAAATGTAATGCCACATCACCCTTCCCACCTCACTCAAATGTAGATATAAAACCAGGGAAACGCAAGTTCTAATCAGTTGTGTATTTGTGAAGTCTTTGAAAATGTAATAAGTTTTACGAAACGCGCCCGTGTCGCGTCAGACTAGAAATAAAAATGAATTTTGGAGAAGTGATTTTTGATTTACCTCCAATAGTGAAGCATAATGTACGAAAGATTGAGAAAATTCGTGTTAGAATTATTAATCTTACTTTTTCGGTCATATTTAATAAAATATATATATATATATATATATATATATATATATATATATATATATATATATATATATATATATATATATACATATGGAGCCTTAATGGAGCCCTGTTGCAACAGGGCTCCATTAAGGAACATATAATCTCTTCCCATAACCA